>NC_057802.1:117849499-118062453 GCF_018294505.1 Triticum aestivum | reverse complement strand
GTCCCGCCGCCCCTCGCGCGCGTCCGTCCTCCGACGAACAGCGCCCGCGCGCTTGGCGCCCGCAAGGTGTTCGACAAAACGCCTAGAAGGTATGTATTGCTCAAAAGCCATGAATTTTGTGCATGTTGATTGTAGTTTTTATAGCATAGTATTGAACATTGTAGATGAGTTCGTCGTATGATTCTTTCGAAGAAGAATTTGATATGGAAGAGGAGGAGGATCTTGCAGTGATCCTAGCTATGCATATCAATAAAAAACCGAAGCACGGTGGTTCGGTTATGCGTCGGCAGAAAATTTGAAGGGATAGGATCGATGCCCACAACAGATTGATCAGGCATTATTTTGCGGAGAATCCCACATACCCCGAGTCGTATTTTCGTCGCCGGTTTAGGATGAATGCCGCCGGAGAGCTCGGGCATAGCACCTTTCAGAAGGTGACAGCCGCTTTGCGTATGTTGGCATACGGTATACTGGCTGATCTAGTTGATGATCACTTGGCTATGGGTGAGAGCCAAGCCATCATGTGTGTCAAGCGCTTCGCAGTCGGAATTGTGCAAGTGTTTGGCGAGGAGTATTTGAGATCTCCCAATGCTGAAGATGCCGCAAGGCTATTGGCAATGAACAAAGCTCGCGGCTTTCCTGGCATGCTTGGCTCAATAGATTGCGTGCATTGGAGTTGGAAGAATTGTCCAAAGGTATGCCATGGGCAATTCCACGGCCAAAAAAAGGGTTCCACTATAATCCTTGAAGCGGTGGCCGATCAAGAGACTTGGATTTGGCATGCATTCTTTGGAATGCCTGGATCTTTGAATGACATCAATGTTGTCAACCGGTCACCACTGATGAATAAGATTGCAAATGGTGAGTTGCCACCAGTGCAGTTTGTAGCAAATGGCCGTACATACAACTATGGCTATTATCTAGCAGATGGCATCTATCCAAAGTGGCAAACCTTTGTCAAGCCGTTGAAAAAGCCAGAAGGTAAGAAAAATCTTGATTTCCACAATGCTCAGGCGGCGGCTAGAAAAGATGTGGAGAGAGTTTTTGGGATTTTGCAAGCCCAATTTGCTATTGTGAGAGGACCGGCTAGATTTTGGGATCAGAAAATGCTTTGGTACATCATGCACGCTTGTGTGATCATGCATAACATGATCATCGAGAATGAGCGTGGCCAAGATGTAGACTACTCTCAGTATGAGCTCTTGGGACATCCCGTGCGAGTGCGACGGTGGGCTGAAAGGGTGGCCCGTTTTGTTGCCTCCTGTCATGCCATTCGATGTCCCGCAGCGCATAATGATCTGCAGAAGGATCTCATTAAGGAGTGGTGGGCATGGAATGGACAACAAAGAGCATCATGATTTGTGCGTTCGATATTGTATTGTTGAACTATTTGTTGTGTTTACTATTTGTTGTATTGAACGATAAATTGTTTGTTTGAGTTGTAATAACGAAATTGAACTATTTATTTTGATTTATTTTTGTTTGTGTTTGATCTTTTTGCTTCTGCTTTGGAATGCAAATGTTGTTTGTGCGAGAGTCGCGCGCGCTGCATTTTTGCGCACTGCTGGAGCTGCGCGCGCTGCTTTTTAGCGCGGCTGCTGGAGCCAGCGCTGCGCGCCACGCCAAACCAGACGATGGGCGCGCGGCAAAGATGTTTTTAGCGCGCGGCGCGTTCGGCGCTTGTTGGAGATGCTCTAAAGGCTGCGCTTGAGTTTGGTTTACTTTGGTCCAACCAAAGTAGTAGGTATCTTGGGGTATGTCATGACCCAAGAGTTGAGCGTTTGCTTGGGTTAGCTACTAATACATTGACAACTTTATGCTCCACAGTTAAATCTATTTTGTTTCCAACATTAACATAGCACAAGGATACCCGGACCTTATCCAAAATATGACTTTTTTTAATCGGTGAGGGCATATACACACACAGAGAATCACACATACACACACAGAGAGACATGACTTTTTTAATCGGCGAGGGCATAAGCAATAGAGCAGAGGGCACATGCTATAAGTGGGAAAAGAAAAAGAAGTCATTTCGATGAAGCCTTTATTTTTACTATGCTATTAGGCTAGCTTAGGCATGCTCACCCCTCCCCTACTACTGTACCCGTGAACCTTGAGGAGAGGCATATACAAACCAAGGGACAACACAGGAGTAGGAAAGAGAGGAGAGGAGGGGAGAGGAAAGGAGAAGGCTGTTGTCAGAGCCAGACTAGAGGAGAGGACAGGAGAGAGAGGAGAGGAGAGGAGAGGAGAGGAGAGGAGAGGAGAGGAAGACGCGGCCGGGGACACGAAATGGCGTCTCTCCTGCTCGCCGGTGGTGCAGCAGGTGCACGCCGCTCGGAATTCATGGTGGCCGGACTCCGGGCATTTGCAGGGGCATTTTCTCAATCAAGTTCCCGGGTAATCTGGCCCATATTCTGCTTCTTTTTCCATGAGATCGGGTTTAGGGTTCTTATAAATCAAGAAAAGGAGAGAGAAAAAGTTAGCTCGTTCTCTGAGAGTATTTTCTCCTCATATTTCATCTTTACTTTTCCATAAGAAGATGGGGTTTAGAAGAGGTTTCTGTCTACAAAAAGAAAAGAAAAAAAGAAGAAAATTTGTCCATCTTGGTTTCTTGGTTTCTCGTTCTTGAAAGATTGGCTATTTGGTTTTTGAAATTTACCTTTAGGCCCCCTTTTACAAGGATCATATTCTCCACGAGATTTGATCTATTTTTACATGAGTTGGGGTTTAGAAGAGGTTTATTTCTACAAAAAAGGAAAAAAGTAGGAAGATTTTTTTCCCTTTTCAGTTTCATCATTGAGACGGAGGAATTGGATAGAAATATTTGGTTTTTTTCGATTCTCGTTTTCAGTTCATCGTTGACATAGATCTTTACGAGATAGACCATCCTCCGTTTTCCGTGGGATACAGGAACCAGATAGGCCATCCTTCGTTTTTCGTGAGGGTATTTCTTCCAATTTAGTTTTCCATAGGTAGGGCCGTAGGGGTTCTGTCTTTCTACAGAACCTAATATAAGAAAAGTTGGTCCTTTTCAGTTCATCCTCACGAAAGACTGGTCATTTGGTTGTAAAATTTTATTGTTTAGTTCTCTTTCATATAGATCATATTGATCTCTACGAGATTTCATCTCCTGTGCCCACTTTTTCCTCAGATGGATGATGTGAACCAATCTCCAAGAGTAGGAATAAACACAAATGTGGAGCATCCTACTGTCACAAGCATCAAGGTACTCCTGAATCCTTTTTAAACTGCTTTCGTATTCTTTCTTCTAGAAAGCTGAAACACTGAAACTGTTGATTTTCCTGTATGTTCCCTTACAATCAAAGTATTGTTCTCCAAACATTATGTGTGAAATGGTAGGAGCTTTTGCACACATTCAAACCCCTCACGTAGGGGTTCAGAAGAGTTGTCTTTCTACAGAACCTAAAATATAAGAAAAGTTGGTCCTTTTCAGTTCATCCTCACGAAAGACTGGTCATTTGGTTGTAAAATTTTATTGTTTAGTTCTCCTTTCATATAGATCATATTGATCTCTACGAGATTTCATCTCCTGTGCCCACTTTTTCCTCAGCTGGATGATGTGAACCAGTCTCCAAGAGGAGGAATAAACACAAATGTGGAGCAACCTACTGTCACAAGCATCAAGGTACTCCTGAATCCTTTTTAAACTGCTTTCGTATTCTTTCTTCTAGAAAGCTGAAACACTGAAACTGTTGATTTTCCTGCATGTTCCCTTACAATCAAAGTATTGTTCTCCAAACATTATGTGTGAAATGGTAGGAGCTTTTGCCCACATTCAAACCCCTCACGTAGGGGTTCAGAAGAGTTGTCTTTCTACAGAACCTAAAATATAAGAAAAGTTGGTCCTTTTCAGTTCATCCTCACGAAAGACTGGTCATTTGGTTGTAAAATTTTATTGTTTAGTTCTCCTTTCATATAGATCATATTGATCTCTACGAGATTTCATCTCCTGTGCCCACTTTTTCCTCAGCTGGATGATGTGAACCAGTCTCCAAGAGGAGGAATAAACACAAATGTGGAGCAACCTACTGTCACAAGCATCAAGGTACTCCTGAATCCTTTTTAAACTGCTTTCGTATTCTTTCTTCTAGAAAGCTGAAACACTGAAACTGTTGATTTTCCTGCATGTTCCCTACAATCAAAGTATTGTTCTCCAAACATTATGTGTGAAATGGTAGGAGCTTTTGCACACATTCAAACCCCTCACGTAGGGGTTCAGAAGAGTTGTCTTTCTACAGAACCTAAAATATAAGAAAAGTTGGTCCTTTTCAGTTCATCCTCACGAAAGACTGGTCATTTGGTTGTAAAATTTTATTGTTTAGTTCTCCTTTCATATAGATCATATTGATCTCTACGAGATTTCATCTCCTGTGCCCACTTTTTCCTCAGCTGGATGATGTGAACCAGTCTCCAAGAGGAGGAATAAACACAAATGTGGAGCAACCTACTGTCACAAGCATCAAGGTACTCCTCAATCCTTTTTAAACTGCTTTCGTATTCTTTCTTCTAGAAAGCTGAAACACTGAAACTGTTGATTTTCCTGCATGTTCCCTTACAATCAAAGTATTGTTCTCCAAACATTATGTGTGAAATGGTAGGAGCTTTTGCACACATTCAAACCCCTCACGTAGGGGTTCAGAAGAGTTGTCTTTCTACAGAACCTAAAATATAAGAAAAGTTGGTCCTTTTCAGTTCATCCTCACGAAAGACTGGTCATTTGGTTGTAAAATTTTATTGTTTAGTTCTCCTTTCATATAGATCATATTGATCTCTACGAGATTTCATCTCATGTGCCCACTTTTTCCTCAGCTGGATGATGTGAACCAGTCTCCAAGAGGAGGAATAAACACAAATGTGGAGCAACCTACTGTCACAAGCATCAAGGTACTCCTCAATCCTTTTTGAACTGCTTTCGTATTCTTTCGTCTAGGAAGCTGAAACACTGAAACTGTTGATTTGCCTGCATGTTCCCTTGCAACCAAAGTATTGTTCTCCAAAAATTATGTGTGAAATGCTAGGAGCTTTTTCATATATTCAAACCCCTCGTGCCTTCTGCTTCAGTTTTGTGTAACACTCTTCTATTGGTTCTCAGTTGCTACCTGTTGTTTCTTACTCTTGTGCTCTTCCTCATCGGCTCAAAAGTTTGCCCTGATTCATGCAGGAAAGCATGGGGAACTCACAGAGAGCTTCCACTCCACACCCATCAGATCTGCTTAAATTTACAAAGCTTAAAACTGATACGGAAACAAATCCTTTCTCAATCGGGTTTGGCAATGCTGCTTCGGGCGACGTGCAAAAGTTTCTGGATATATTGCATGCTGACGAGGAGTTCTACAAGGAGAGTATCGAGGAGAATGTACTCAAGGAGATGTATTTCAGTGTGGTGAGGCCTGCACTTATTCCCAGATGTCTGATTTTCCCCTATGAAATTGGGAATAAACATGCTCCGGGTCTGCATGAGGCCTACAAAACGATCACCAAACGAGAGGAGCCACTCTACATTAGCTCTCGGGATCTCATGATCACCTTGAGCTCTATGGCAAACGAGCACTGGGTTCATTTACTGAACTTCTTCAGTGACCAGCGTGTTCTTGTCATTGAAGATTGGTGTAACTCGTACGGAACATTGTTCGGAGCTGGGCGCTACGATCATGGCTTCAACTGCGCCCCCACCGGTGAAATGTGCTTTAAGGGCGAGTGTGATGCATCAGTGAAGGGTGGAATGGCAAGAATCTGTTGTATCATTTGGAGAGGAAACCAAATTGTTGCTTGCCAAGTCCTTACTGATATTCCTTGTCAGGTTAAAAAAGATGACCGGAAGGGCAAATCTGCCTCAGCCAGGGCTGAAGCACTCGCTATGTTCTATTTATTGAAATTGGCTATTTCATTGGGAATTGACAAGTTGCAAGTCAGCACTGACAATCGCACGGTAGATGAGGTGCTGCGAGGAACCCATGAAATCTCTGAGGAAAATGACTGCAAGAGGATTTATGAAGTATTGAGGTCTCTAAAACGATGCTTCAATATTTTGATCTCTAGGTGGGAACCTAGATGCAACTTATCTTTTGTCGATCAGATGATACAACAATTTGATTAGGGGAGCACTCCAGACCACGTAAGCTTTGTAAAAGTTCAAGCTTTACTCGGGAAATGGTCCCATTCTCTCGATGGCTACCCTGTGTTCAGTGTCAAGCAAAGGAAAAAATGCCATTTGATCAAACACTTAAGTACGGTTCTAGTCTCTCAAACTCATATGTATTGCACTTCTGAAAAGTAATTATGTTTCTACATTTGCTTGTTGTATGTTGTTACTTAATTTTTGATGCATCTTTGTTTAATAGATGACAGGGCGGCATCTCTTGAAAGGATTGAGGAAATGTGCTATCTGGAAGTTGATGAAGGCAGCAAATTGGACACCATCTGTCACATGACTGTGGCACTTCACCCAAAGGAGTTTTTCATCGCTGTTCATGAGCTTGGTTCCACGTATGATCTCGTTGATCGTCTGAAAGAGATATATGAGGACTGTGATGTTGCGGTGACACCATTTGATGAGTACTCAGTGATCTCTTTTTCACTGGCTCATAGGCCAGATGGTATGCAGTCACAAAACCCTTTGACAATAATCTTTGATCGTACTGTTCCAGCAGAGGCCATCAATCAAGGTGCTCTTAATGTGCTGCTCTATAAACCTGATGGGCGTCAAAATCAGAACATCCCAGAATATAGCCCCATCAGCTTTGCGTCACTTCACAAAGGTAAGGGACCCTTTTTTTTCCTATAATTAAGTAAAGTATAGCCATAACCTTGAGTAGAATAGTAGAGTCTTTTGTAGGGCAACATCGAAAACATCATATTAGGGGCTGGGGTTCAAGTTACTTATGAACGTTGAATAGATCAGTTGTCTTAAGTTTGGACTCCTTGTTCTGATCAACTAGCACCGAGTAACATATTAAGTTGCTTTTTCTTGTAAGAAATAAAATAATGCTTGCATATTGACCCCTAAATTTATACTATCATGTGTAAATATAGTTTGTAAAAACTTCGGAAGCAGTCTGATATAGGAAGTGGAACTTATTAGCATAAAGAACACGTGCCGATTTAAAAAAAAACTCTAATCGGCTTGCACTACCAGAAAAGGCTTCTCATAGCAGCAATCACACAGGGAACTAACAACTGGGTATGTTAAAATTCCATTGCACTAGATCTCTTATTCAGTTTGGGTAGATATTACCTATTTTGGTTATGTGGATCGACCATGGATATATCCTAATGGCTCTTGACAGCTTAATTCATGTCAATAAAGTGTTCCGAAGAACTTTTAAGATTTCATGGAATACCTCTCTCATCTGTGATGAGATCTTTTTAAGTCTTTCTATGCATGCTATAGGCATCATAAATGCTTGCACATGATCAATATGTGATTATCTTGTATAACAGGGTGTGCAGTTATTCCTGGGTTAAATAAAGCTGCTCATAGCGGCACATTGCTCAATACAAAGAGGCTTGATGATGATACAGAGAATCTTGCTCGTGAGTTCCTCCTTCACCTTTCTTATAGTTGTCTAGGTCTATAGATAAAAAACAATAACTACCTAAAACGGTCGTGTATTGTTCAATCATTTCTTTATGCAATGTGTGTAAGCATTGCATGTGAAATATGGCATATTTGTACAGGAGTATATACTTATCAGTTCGTAAGTAAATCTAGTGCTATATTAAGGATGTTTGATGAATCAGTAAACAGCAAAGAATGTTTGATGAATCAGTAAACAGCAAAGAATGTTTGATGAATTGACATAATTTATTGCGGTGTGGAAGTCATTTTTTTCCCTAGATTCCACCGATATTTTGATGTAGCCAATTCAACTGTTGATCCCAAGAAAGATAGGTTTCTCTATAATGTATGTCCTTTCAGAGCGAATTTGCTGTTTAGAAGCCTTGTGCATTCTGCTGCATTTGATCTCATATTCTATAAATATGATAATCAAATATTCTATAAACAAAGGTACATTTTAGGAATACCGAATTATATGAAATTATACTCACGAAAAATTTCAATCCTTCAATGGTTCTACTACTATGTTACAATTTAATGTCAACATATCTTGTAACCGTTGGGGATTATCTTTAACAGATGAGCGTGCGCCGTCATACTTGAAGGACAGCATTATGCAGGCTCGAATGGACAAGAATCTCACAGAGGCGCAGCTTGCAGCGGTATGTACCTAATACTTCACTGCCAACCTGAAATCTGTAGCATTTTTGCCTCTATTTCACAAGACATATTGTTTGACCACCAGTTGATCGAGGTTCCCCCGCACGTCATCAAGGAGTATGAGTCAGGCAAGGCTACGCCAGACCAACAGATCATCAGCAAGCTGGAAACGGCTCTGGTACGAAGCTACCACGGGAGTGAAGCCGGCGTACATCTGACATGAGTCCAGGTAAATGTAGCTATCTGACTGATTTTTTTGCCTGTTCTAGGCATTGATTTTGATCAGGCAAATTACAACTCATGTTATTCATATTTTATTTTCTAAACTGCTACATGTGACTGTACAAAAAAATTATCATTCTCTTAGCAAACAGACTGCATTCTCGTACAAAATCATCAAATTTATGTAAATGCTTACTCGTCAAATATGTTTTTTTTTTCTTTCTAGAATACCCCACACTTCAAATCATCAAATAATGATTATCAAGAAATTCTCATCTAAAAAAATTGGAATACACAGAAATATTATGGTGTATCGTTTCTCATTTCAATTATCTTGGGATATTAAACAATCATGTTGCACTCCACGCTGCACCAAATATTCATTGTCCAAAATTTACGAGGTTTGTGTATCATCTCTCATTTTTTATAGAACTTCGTATGCTGCCTTTTCTACTTGGAATTGTACTGCTACAAAAGCTGCACAATATGAATAGGAAATTACATGTATAACTCTGAACTCTTTATGGTTGGGTGTTTATCCACTAGGATTAGGAGGGGTGATCACATCCACTGGAGTTTGATCCAAGTCATTTGTTTCTGAATTGTGCAAGCCATGTCTTGAAATAAAACAATCTCATTTGATGTACTTAGATTCCAGTGCTATATTAAGGATGGATGTTGATACTCTTGCCTTATATTTGTGGCTATGTAAATTGAAAAATTGAGTTATTGACATTATACCTTTGCATTTTGCGTATTTTTTTTCTTCATAACTACACAATGTAATAGATGTACTTCACGTATGCTGCTGCCATTACTCATCAGAAGTTTGATATATGTAGGTTGATGGCGCTGAGAAATGAACTGAAGGTCCAGGGTGTTGGTTTTTGCCACATTTGTTCGGCATTGAGTTGTATGGGCGACTTTGTGTTGGTGAGATCACACTAAGTGCACTATTTATCCTCAGCTTCTCCTTACCATGTATGCGCGCTTACCACATGAGCAGCAGCCACATTGGTCTACTTTTGCCGTGGATGGTGTCTGGCTATCTACTTGTTGTGACTTAAC
The DNA here is from genome assembly GCF_018294505.1 of Triticum aestivum. Taxonomy (NCBI): domain Eukaryota; kingdom Viridiplantae; phylum Streptophyta; class Magnoliopsida; order Poales; family Poaceae; genus Triticum; species Triticum aestivum. The sequence goes on along the minus strand of NC_057802.1, from coordinate 118,052,918 downwards.
TGAAGTTAATTTTCTGAACTTCTCGTGATCATCTGAATTACATCCCAGTGAAACAAACAATGTGCACTGATTAATTTAATGTGTACCTTTACCCTTTTGTGCATGAAGCTTGTGGACATGCTTTGATTTGCCTAACTAGGCTATAGATTGTGCTGTCATGTATGCTACTATTATGACTTGCCACCATTTTCGTATCATGCTATATAGGACGGCCGTTTGAGGTGCCCAGGCGGAGCGCTTCGCTGATTCAATTCCGGAACAGGAGCGCTTCCGCGGCGGACGGGTTAGAAGTTCCCTGTGAAAAAAACTTGTTCTATGTGACGTTCTCTGTACAGCCTACAATCGTAGTTAGAAGTTCCCTGTGAGAAAAACTCGTTCTCTGTGAAAACAAAAGCCCTGCTCGCTGCGCATCGGCGGCACCACGTCACTCCTATACCCGAAGCAGCAGTAGGCCTCCGCGGCCTCCGCGGCCTCCACGGACCCACGTCCCCGAGCCACCGGGTCTTTCTTGCACACAACCTCGTCACTCCGCTGTTGCTACTGAATTCGTCTGTGGATCTGGTGTGTTCTTCGTGGTTCAGTTTATCTTACTGAAAATCCTATACGCCGCTCGCTGCGTCGTAATGTCGATGCTTCGCACAGGGGCTTCCCGAGCGAACGATGCAGGGGGCCCGCCCAACTTCTAGCGATGCTTTTTTCTTCTTCTGTTCTTTTTTAGTTATTTCTGTTCCTTATTTCTTTTCTTCTTTTTTTTGTTTTTATATTTGTTTTCTTTTCTTTGGTTTGTTATTTCATTTTATTTTTCTTTTCTCCTTTTTTTTAAATATTCAAATTCTGTTTGTGTTTCCATAAAATGTTTAGTTTTCAAAAAAATGTTCTCAAAATTCAAAAATTGTTCTCGTTACACAAAAAAGTTCAAAACTTTCGAAATTCATATAATGTACCCGATTTCAAATTTTTTGTTCACGTTTTCGAAAAATGTTCGCGCTTCCAAATTTGTTCAGGATTTTTCAAATTTGTTCTCCGTTTCAAAATTTGTTCTCAATATTCAATAAATGTTCTTGCTTTAAGAAATTGTTCACGCTTTCAAATTTGTTCTCCGTTTCAAAATTTGTTCTCAAGATTCAAAAAAAATGTTCATTCTTTAAACAATTGTCTGCGCTTCCAAATTTGTTCTTCGTTTCAAAATTTGTACTCAAGATTAAAAAATATTCATGTTCAAATTTTGTTCTCGATTTCAAATTTTTGTTCTCTAAATTAAAAAAAATTGGGTTTCTAAATCACAATTTCGAAAAATGTTCTCTTTTTCAATTTTGTTCCGTTTTTCACAATTGTTTGAGGTTCCCAGAAATGTTCGTGTTTTCAGAAAATGTTCCGGTTTTCAAATTTTGTACACAATTTTAACAAAAATATTCTTTTGTAATAAATAATCGCCAATTCAATTTTTTTTGCGCTTTTAGAAGTACTTAATTTATGAAAAATGTGCGGTCATAAATTGTATTTCAGCTTTTGAAAAAATGTTCCCATATTCAGAAAAGTACTTAGTTTTGTGAGATATTTTAAGCTTTTGAAAAGTACTTAGTTTTGTGAAGTGATATTTTAAGTTTTGTCGCTACTGTTAGTTTCTTTTAGGTTTGCGCTGCCAATTTAGCATGAAAACTAGGCATAGTGGCTAGCTCAGCGCATACATCAAATAGGATGACACGGGTTTGATTCCCAGCTAATGCAATCCTTTTCGCAAATTTTTACCTCGCGAACGTCGCACTCCCGCAAATAGGATGACACGGGTTCGATTCCTAGCCAAAGCAATCCTTTTCGCGAATTTCACCTCGCGAACGTCGCGCTCCCGCAAGATGGGCCGGCCCAGGTGAGCAGCTCCTGTGCAAAGTGCCGACTTCTTGCCGCAACGAGCGGCGTATAGGAGCTCCCCAACTCGCTGGAGCTGCTGGTGTTGTTGGGCTGCAGTCGTGCAGGCCCAGGTGAACAGTGATTTCTGGCAAAATAATTTTTACGCATCAAATGTTTTGACTAAAACCCTCAAAAAAATCTTTTGACTAAAATAAAATAAAATACCAGACGACTTCCTAAAAAATACCACAACATACAGTAAAATGTTACTACTAATATATACTACAGGAAATATATTTTCAGCCCTAATGAAATTTTGCAGAATTACTTTATGCAATAACAAACACACAAAGGGCAGTATAAACAAATAAAAAATTCATTTGTAGTTTATAAAATTTCAAAAATACAGCAGGTGAACTCCAAATAATATTTTGATCATTATGAACTTTTTATAACGGGGGTGAAAGTCATGTTATCTCCACTCCAACAGTTTGCCTTAAGTTGAAATAATGATTTGAATATTCAAAAAATTCAAATAATGCATAGAAATCATGATGAAAAGAATAATGATCCTATTAACATACCAAATCTGAAAATTTGGGATGTTACAAATCTACCACCCTTAAGATGAATCTCGTCCTTGAGATTCGAAGAGGCTAGAAAGAAAAGGTTGGTTCGGGGTTCTCCTTGAATATCCGTTGATGATCCTAGAGTGTGAGGTGCTACCACCCTTAGAATCAAAGTCACTGGGCCTTTAAAAATCTTACTCCTACTATGAGATCCTTCGAGTTTGAGTACCGCACTCCTTTGAGATTTTGAATCCATTATCGAAAGAGTGGTCTTCCAATTACTGAACTTCTGTGATTGACAGGTCATGCGCCATTAAAAAAATCGTTTCTCTCATGGTGGTTGAAAGTGCGTTATATCGACTAGAGGGGGGTGAATAGGCGATTTTTATGAATTCTTCACTGAGGAATTTGTGGGTAAGGAAATTCCTTAGCGAAGAACTACTTGCAGCGGAATAAGTACTCAAAAGTATGCATAGCAGAACACAAGCATAGTCATCATGATGAAATGAAGATAAGCACAGAGTACAGAAAGCGTAAACACAGGATAACACAGGATGAAGACAAACAGACTGAAGAAATTGAACTGAGGAAATTGAGAAAGTCTCCAGTCAAAGTCTTCAAACACAGATATGAACAAGCATACAACACAGTAATGAGGAAATGAAAGAGTTGAGGAAATAGAACCAGTAAGCTTGGTGAAGACAATGATTTGGTAGACCAGTTCCAACTGCTGTCTCAGTTGTACGTCTGGTTGGAGCGGCTAGGTATTTAAACCTGAGGACACACAGTCCTCACCGTATTCTCCTTGAGCTAAGGTCACACAGACCTCGCCCAATCACTCGTGGTAAGTCTTCAGGTGACTTCCAAACCTTCACAAACTCGGTCACTCGGCAATCCACAATTTCCTCTTGGATGCTCTAGACCATGACGCCTAACCGTCTGAAAGAAGCACAGTCTTCAAAGGTAACAAGCGTCGGATCCACGCAGGATCAATCTCTTTAGTGATGCTCAATCACTTGGGGTTTGTAGGTGTTTGGGTTTGGGTTTTCCTCACTTGATGATTTTCGCTCAAAGTCCTCGGAGGATGGGATGCTCTCAATTGACAAGTGTTAGTTTCTCTCGGAGCAGCCAACCAGCTAGTGGTTGTAGGGGGCGGCTATTTATAGCCTAGGGAGCAGCCCGTCATGATAAGACATAAATGCCCTTCAATGATATGACCGTTAGGTGGGTAGATATTTTGGGACAGCTGGCGCATAGCACAACAACGGTCGGAAATTTGAGTATCAAATTCCTCAGGGCTATCATGTTCCTCAGTGTGTAGGCAATTCGCACTGGCGAATTCCTAACTCCTCAGTCAGAACAAATTCCTCAGAGACCAGAAGAACTTCGTCTCTGTCACTGAAGAATATGAGTGAACTGTATGAGATTTCCAATGGCTTCACTCGAAGGGATTGGTAGGTGTAGAATTTTGAGTTGAGCATCACATGGAAATTTTTCCTTAGTATTTCCTCGAGCCCCTTTAACAGTACGGTGTTTCCTATGACTCGAGAAAGAGAAAATGAAACTACGAAAACAAAAGTCTTCACGCTTCATGCTCCTCAAATGAATATCAAGTCTTCAAGGTCACACCAATTTCTTCACTTTCAAAGTCTTCAGAAATCCAAAGTCTTCAGTCGAAGAACTTCATTTTTAGGGGTCGACTTTCTCTGTAAATATCAAACTCCTCATAGACTTATAGACCTGTGTACACTCATAAACACATCAGTCCCTTATCCTATAAGTCTTCAATACACCAAAATCACTAAGGGGCACTAGATGCAGTTACAATCTCCCCCTTTTTGGTGATTGATGACAATATAGGTTAAGTTTTGAACGGGGATAAACATATGAAGTGTAAATACTGATATTGAGGAATTTGATTGCAAGATATAGAAGAACTCCCCCTGAAGATGTGCATAGTGAGGAATTTGCTTTTGAAGCAATGCACCCTTGAAGAGTTGAATCATGGAGATCTCCCCCTATATCTTGTAATTCATACACGCATTTGACATAATATATGAAGAATTTGAAATGCATGATGAAATATGGTGACTGATGTAATTCAGCATGCGTGCAATAACATTAACGAGGAATAAGCATGCAGAAGAAACAACAAAAGTATCGGGCCACCATAGAGTTTAAGTTTACATCTCGATCCAATAAAGTCATCAGAAGAACGAGAGTTCTAACTTTAGAAAAAACGCCCATAAGATAGACCCGCTTGAAGACTAAGTCAAATTTCTCCCCCTTTGTCATCAAATGACCAAAAGGGTCGAAAATGAGGACTAACGCCCCTGAAGAATATCAAGGTGACGAAGGAGCATCAACGTTGTTGGGGTCGTTTGTTGTAGTAGGGCCTGCTGCAGTGTCATCCAAGTCTTCATGTTCATCAGTGTCACGTGATTAAGAACAGGAGCTGGCCACCAAGGAAGGAACCTTGACCTTCTTGTACTTCTTCGGAGGAGGTGCAGCCCAGTCAAGATCTTCCTTGAAACCCATTTTCTTCAGATCTTCTTCACCATATATGTGTGACAGAACAGCCCAGGTGCGGTTGAAGGTTTCATGAAGGTAGTAATGGTTTTTCTTCACTGCATTATGGGTAGCAGTCATGTTGTGAAGAATTGAACCAAACTGACGTTTGACCCATTTATGATTGCGATCAACCTTCTGGTGAAGACTGAGGAGAAGCTCATGGTCAGTCATCACCCTGGGTGCTGTGCCTTGAGGATTTTGCTTGGGTGCGTTTGCGACAGAGTCATGGGTGGTAGAGTCATCATTGGTGGAGTAGGATGCAGCCTTGCGAAATTGACCATCCAATGGACGAATGCCTTCATCAATTACAGCCGTAGCCTTGCCCTTTTCATCAACTGAGGAAAATGTCCGTTTGAGGACTTCAATCGGGGGCAAGTAGCTGCAATGGTTCAGTGTATCAGCTTTGTAGTTGAGTGAAGACCTTGTTCTGATGAATCTCATAATCCACGGTACATAAGGCTTCAACTCAAATGGTGACATTGCGACATTGGCCAGAGTCCTCATGAAGAAATCATGGAAGTTGACGGGAACGCCATGAATGATATTGAAAAGCGGATTCTTCATGATGCCAACGACTTCTTCTTCATTCGAGTCGTGGCCCTTGATAGGACTCAATGTCTTCGTCAGAATGCGATAGACAGTCCGAGGCACATACAACAATTCCTTCACAAGGAATTTTGTTCTTGTTGCCTGGCCTGGCTTCAAAGGCTTCATCAGCACTAGCATATAGTGATCGGTAAGCTCAGATTCATTGTAGACGCAACAAGCACGTTCAAGGGGAGGACTGAGAGGCAAAGCACGAAGCAATTCAGTAGCTGGTGCTTTGTAGTGAGTATTTTCAGACATCCAGTCCAGCACCCATGAATTCACATCTTCAGAGTCTCCGGTGATGTGCAGAGTTGCATAAATTGAAGAATGAGCTCCTCATTCCAATCACATATATCAATGCAGAAATTTAATAGTCCAGCGTCGTAAAGAACACTGAGGACTGGCCCGAAGCACGGCAGATATTCCATATCCACGTGAGGAATGTGCTTATGATCGAAGACTTTGTCTTTGTTGAACAGCACTGAGGAATAGAAATTTGCCTGGCTGGCAGTCCAGAAACGCCTCTTCCGAATGCGAGCAGAGTCGTAGGGGTTGTAATCACCGAAGAATACGTGCTCGCCGAAGAAATCATCAGCCTTGAATTTTTGTTTCCTTCAGAATGGATCCTTTGGCTTGGGCAGAGGAGTGTCAGTCAGTTGCATGATGACCTAAGGAATCGCAATCTCAGGTTCTTCATGCTGAGGAATTTCTGGTTCCTCTTCAGTGGATCCTTGTTCTTAGAATTTTCATTTTCATTTTCTTCAGCAATAGCGGCTAGAATGTCTTCATGAGCTTCATCACATCCCATTTGAACTGTAGTTGCTGGGGACTGAGGAATTTGTTGCAATGGAGTGAAGAGTGGAGAATTGGGGTGCTGACTTTCCCAAAAGTCATCATTCACCACTGGTGTGGTACAGCCAATGTCCACGTCTTCATCTTCCATTTCTTCAACGCCAGCCTCTTCAGCAGTAAACTGAGGCATAGGCGAGGAAACTGTGGGGGTTGAAGGGATTTTATCCACTTCAATTTCTTCATCCATCTGCTCTGACGAAGCAGCAGAAGGATTTTCTTCATCAGATCCGCTAAGGATCACATATTCTTCATCAAAAGGGACGATTTCCTTTGATGGCATGGAGGAAACTGGAACAGCATCAATTGGATTAGCAAATGAGCTTGTCAATTTCTTCATCTTCTTCGGTGCTGAAGAATCTGAAGGAGATGATGCTTTCCTTTTCTTCACTGCTGCACGCTCTGCAGCCTTGCTCTGCTTCACATCTGATGCAGATGGAAGGATTGGAGTTGGGGTAGGCGCAGGAGGAGCAGAGGAATGTGGTTGATTTTCTTCAGGCACAACTGATGCAGTTTCCCTGACCTCTTCATTTTCTTCAGGCGCACCACTAGTGGGTGCCCTGGCTGAAAGTGCGTTGTATCGACTAGAGGGGGGTGAATAGGCGATTTTTATGAATTCTTCACTGAGTAATTTGCCATTGAGGAAATTCCTTAGCGAAGAACTACTAGCAGCGGAATAAGTACTCAAAAGTATGCATAGCAGAACACAAGCATGGTCATCATGATGAAATGAAGACAAGCACAGAGTACAGAAAGCGTAAACACAGGATAACACAGGATGAAGAAAAACAGACTGAAGAAATTGAACTGAGGAAATTGAGAAAGTCTCCAGTCAAAGTCTTCAAACACAGATATGAACAAGTGCACAACACAGTTATGAGGAAATGAAAGAGTTGAGGAAATAGAACCAGTTGGCTTGGTGAAGACAATAATTTGGTAGACTAGTTCCAACTGCTGTCTCAGTTGTACGTCTGGTTAGGGCGGCTAGGTATTTAAACCTGAGGACACACAGTCCCGGACACCCAGTCCTAAACACGCACTCCAGGACACATAGTCCTCACCGTATTCCCCTTGAGCTAAGGTCACACAGACCTCGCCCAATCACTCGTGGTAAGTCTTCAGGTGACTTCCGAACCTTCACAAACTCGGTCACTCGGCGATCCACAATTTCCTCTTGGATGCTCTAGACCATGACGCCTAACCGTTTGGAAGAAGCACAGTCTTCAAAGGTAACAAGCGTCGGATCCACGCAGGATCAATCTCTTCAGTGATGCTCAATCACTTTGGGTTTGTAGGTGTTTGGGTTTGGGTTTTTCCTCACTTGATGATTTTTGCTCAAAGTCCTCGGAGGATGGGATGCTCTCAAATGACAAGTGTCAGTTTCTCTCGGAGCAGCCAACCAGCTAGTGGTTGTAGGGGGCGGCTATTTATAGCCTAGGGAGCAGCCCGTCATGATAAGACATAAATGCCCTTCAATGATATGACCGTTAGGTGGGTAGATATTTTTGGGACAGCTGGCGCATAGCACAGCAATGGTCGGAAATTTGAGTATCAAATTCCTCAGGGCTATCATGTTCCTCACTGTGTAGGCAATCCGCACTGGCGAATTCCTAACTCCTCAGTCAGAACAAATTCCTCAGAGACCAGAAGAACTTTGTCTCTGTCACTGAAGAAATTGACTGAATTATATGAGATTTCCAATGGCTTCACTCGAAGGGATTGGTAGGTGTAGGATTTTGAGTTGAGCATCACATGGGAATTTTTCCTTAGTATTTCCTCGACCCCCTTTAACAGTACGGTGTTTCCTATGACTCAAGCAAGAGAGAATGAAACTACGAAAACAAAAGTCTTCATGCTTCATGTTCCTCGAACGAAAACCAAGTCTTCAAGGTCACACCAATTTCTTCACTTTCAAAGTCTTCAGAAAGTCTTCAGAAATCCAAAGTCTTCAGTCGAAGAACTTCATTTTTAGGGGTCGACTTTCTCTGTAAATATCAAACTCCTCATAGAGTTATAGACCTGTGTACACTCATAAACACATTAGTCCCTTAACCTATAAGTCTTCAATACACCAAAATCACTAAGGGGCACTAGATGCACTTACACTGGCAATTTCATCAGTGGCTGGAATGCAGTCATCAGCCCTGGAACTTACATTTTCTTCAGCAGCCTGATTGTCATCAGCGGTGCTAGTATGTTCTTCAGTTGGCTGAGCAGATGCTTTAGCCTGAGGAATTTCTTGTTGCGATGGGGCTGCAACATTTGAGGTGAACATCTTAGTCAGTTTGACAAACCTGACCTTGGCTCCTTTCCAATCAGCATAGTAAGTATTGAAATCATCGCTGAGGACTTTGATTTCAGACTGGATCTTCACAAGTTCATCAGTTGTCATAGAGACAACGTTGTTCTTCAGAAATTTCTCCTTCCTGTACTGTGCTTTCTTGAGCTGCATGGCCTTCTCAAATTTCCATTTTTCTTCTTGGATGAAGGCAGTCAGCATATGACTTTGACCAGGAGTCAGCTTGAAGTCAGGCATAGGAGTGTTTGGGTCCTTGTGCCAGAGGTCAATGTAGTCGAGGATCAACTTTGGATCCAAAAGCAGAGGCACATTTGTGCCCTTGGCTCTAGCGGCCCTGACTTGCCTATCTTTGATGATTTCAGCAAGTTCTTCATCATCAGCTTCGTCTTCTTCAGACGGCACTTGGAAGGCGACCTGCCTCTTGTGAGGACTTGGGCGAGAGCCTCGTCCAGCAGTGGTCTTTGTCTTCAGCAGTGAGGGTCCTATTGAAGAATTAGGTGCAGCTGAGGAACTAACTGAAGCTCCTGAGGCAATGGAGATGCCTGTAGTCCTTTGGCACGTGGCGAGATGCACAGGTGCTGAGGATTTGGGCAGAGCAGCTGAGGACTTTGGAGGAGCAGGAGCGGCTTGAGGAATTGGCCGTGAGGGCTTAGCTGAGGAAATTGGCCGTGAGGGCATTGAAGAAGAGGCACTTGGTTTGTGCGCAGGCTTCTTTGCCATGGATTTCTTCGGCCTTACAGAGGCCTCAGCAGCAGCAGCAGTAGTGTCTTCGTTTAATTTCTTCACTGCATCTTTTCCTGTTTGGCCAACTTGGCCTGGCGCTTGGCCCATTCTTCAGGAAAATCCTCACCGCGCTTGATACTAGTGGGATCTGCCTCTTGGCCAGATGCCAATGGTGGTCTTGAGGATGGAGGAGTAACAACGAATTTCTTCATGTATTTTGGAGTCACATACCTGTACTCCCTCCACTCTTTTGCCCATCTCCTTTCTATCCTCTGAATGCGCACCTTGCGCTAATTCTTATCTTCCTCAGGAGGTGTGCAGTACCCAGCATAAATGTCCTCAGGGATTTCAAAGGCAGTATTGATTTCAGGCCTCTTTCCTCCTTTCTGTGGTTTCTTTCCATCAGCCATTTTCTTCAGTTGAGGAATTTGAACAATTGTACTTTCTGAAGAAGTATGCAACTTTTCTCCGAGGAACGCTGCAAATGAGTTAAGTTGATGATAACCTAGTGATTCAGCAGCGGACATGAGTACCTGTGAACAGAGTATAGTTGCGAGCAATTTGGAGAGGTCATATGCGTTCTCAGAAGGTTTTTCAAAAAGAACAAGTCTTCAAGGTCACACCAATTTCTTCACTTTCAAAGTCTTCAGAAAGTCTTCAGAAATCCAAAGTCTTCAGTCGAAGAACTTCATTTTTAGGGGTCGACTTTCTCTGTAAATATCAAACTCCTCATAGACTTATAGACCTGTGTACACTCATAAACACATTAGTCCCTTAACCTATAAGTCTTCAATACACCAAAATCACTAAGGGGCACTAGATGCACTTACAATCTCCCCCTTTTTGGTGATTGATGACAATATAGGTTAAGTTTTCAACGGGGATAAACATATGAAGTGTAAATACTGATATTGAGGAATTTGATTGCAAGATATAGAAGAACTCCCCCTGAAGATGTGGATAGTGAGGAATTTGCTTTTGAAGCAATGCACACTTGAAGAGTTGAATCATGGAGATCTCCCCCTATATCTTGTAATTCATACACGCATTTGACATAATATATGAAGAATTTGAAATGCATGATGAAATATGGTGACTGATGTAATTCAGCATGCGTGCAATAACATTAACGAGGAATAAGCATGCAGAAGAAACAGCAAAAGTATCAGGCCACCATAGAGTTTAAGTTTACAACTCGATCCAACAAAGTCATCAGAAGAACGAGAGTTGTAACTTTAGAAAAAAACGCCCATATAAGATAGATCCGCTTGAAGAGTAACTCAAATTTCTCCCCCTTTGTCATCAGATGACCAAAAGGTTCGGAAATGAGGACTAACGCCCCCGAAGAATATCAAGGTGATGAAGGAGCGCCAGCATTGTTGGGGTCGTTTGTTGTAATAGGGCCTGCTGCAGTGTCATCCAAGTCTTCATGTTCATCAGTGTCACGTGATTAAGAATAGGAGCTGGCCACCAATGAAGGAACCTTGACCTTCTTGTACTTCTTCGGAGGAGGTGCAGCCCAGTCAAGATCTTCCTTGAAACCCATTTTCTTCAGATCTTCTTCACCATATATGTGTGACAGAACAGCCCAGGTGCGGTTGAAGGTTTCATGAAGGTAGTAATGGTTTTTCTTCACTGCATTATGGGTAGCAGTCATGGTGTGAAGAATTGAACCAAACTGACGTTTAACCCATTTATGATTGCGATCAACCTTCTGGTGAAGACTGAGGAGAAGCTCATGGTCAGTCATCACCCTGGGTGCTGTGCCTTGAGGATTTTGCTTGGGTGCGTTTGCGGCAGAGTCATGGGTGGTAGAGTCATCATTGGTGGAGTAGGATGCAGCCTTGCGAAATTGACCATCCAATGGACGAATGCCTTCATCAATTACAGCCGTAGCCTTGCCCTTTTCATCAACTGAGGAAAATGTCCGTTTGAGGACTTCAATTGGGGGCAAGTAGCTGCAATGGTTCAGTATATCAGCTTTGTAGTTGAGTGAAGACCTTGTTCTGATGAATCTCATAATCCATGGTGCATAAGGCTTCAACTCAAATGGTGACATTGTGACTTTGGCCAGAGTCCTCATGAAGAAATCATGGAAGTTGACGGGAACGCCATGAATGATATTGAAAAGCAGATTCTTCATGATGCCAACGACTTCTTCTTCATTCGAGTCGTGGCCCTTGATAGGACTCAATGTCTTCCTCAGAATGCGATAGACAGTCCGAGGCACATACAACAATTCCTTCACAAGGAATTTTGTTCTTGGGGCCGGACCTGGCTTCAAAGGCTTCATCAGCACTTGCATATAGTGATCGGTAAGCTCAGGTTCATTGTAGACGCAACAAGCACCTTCAAGGGGCGGACTGAGAGGCAAAGCACGAAGCAATTCAGTAGCTGGTGCTTTGTAGTGAGTGTTTTCAGACATCCAGTCTAGCACCCATGAATTTACGTCTTCAGAGTTGCCGGTGATGTGTAGAGTTGCATAAAATTGAAGAATTAGCTCTTCATTCCAATCACATATGTCAGTGCAGAAATTTAACAGTCCAGCGTCGTAGAGAACACTAAGGACCGGCCCGAAGCATGGCAGAGATTCCATATCCACGTGAGGAATGTGCTCATGATCGAAGACTATGTCTTTGTTGAACAACACTGAGGAATAGAAATTTGCCTGGCTGGCAGTCCAGAAACGCCTTTTCCTTATGCGAGTAGAGTCATATGGGTTGTAATCAGTGAAGAATACGTGCTCGCCAAAGAAATCATCAGCCTTGAATTTTTGCTTCCTTGAGAATGGATCCTTTGGCTTGGGCAGTGGAGTGTCAGTCAGTTGCATGATGACCTCAGGAATCGCAATCTCAGGTTCTTCAGGCTGAGGAATTTCTGGTTCCTCTTCAGTGGCAGCCTGGTTCTTGAATTCTTCATTTTCATTTTCTTCAGCACTAGTGGCTGGAATGTCTTCATGAGCTTCATCAGATCCCATTTGAACAGTAGTGGCTGGGGACTGAGGAATTTGCTGTAGTGGAGTGAAGAGTGGAGAATTGGGGTGCTGACTTTCCCAAAAGTCATTATTCATCACTGGTGTGGTACAGCCAATGTCCACATCTTCTTCTTCAATTTCTTCAACGCCAGCCTCTTCAGCAGTAAACTGAGGCGTAGGCGAGGAAACTGTGGGGGTTGAAGGGATTTTATCCACTGCAATTTCTTCATCCATCTGCTCTGACGAAGCAGCAGAAGGATTTTCTTCATCAGATCCGCTAGGGATCACATATTCTTCATCAAAAGGGATGATTTCCTTTGATGTCATGGAGGAAACTGGAACAACATCAATTGGATGAGCAAATGAGCTTGTCAAGTTCTTCATCTTCTTCGGTGCTGAAGAATCTGAAGGAGCTGATGCTTTCCTTTTCTTCACTGCTGCATGCTCTGCAGCCTTGGTCTTCTTCACATCTGATGCAGATGGAAGGATTGGAGTTGGAGTAGGCGCAGGTGGAGCAGAGGAATGTGGTTGATTTACTTCAGGCACAACTGATGCAGTTGCCCTGACCTCTTCATTTTCTTTAGGCGCACCACTAGTGGGTGCCCTGGCAATTTCTTCAGCGGCTGGAATGCAGTCATCAGCCCTGGAACTCACATTTTCTTCAGCAGCCTGATTATCATCAGCGGTGCTGGCATGTTCTTCAGTTGGCTAAGCAGATGCTTCAGCGTGAGGAATTTCTTGTTGCGATGGGGCTGCAATATTTGAGGTGAACATCTTAGTCAGTTTGACAAACCTGACCTTGGCTCCTTTCCAATCAGCATAGTAAGCGTTGAAATCATCGCTGAGGACTTTGATTTCAGACTGGATCTTTACAAGTTCATCAGTTGTCATAGAGACAACGTTGTTCTTCAGGAATTTCTCCGTCCTATATTGTGCTTTCTTGAGCTGCCTGGCCTTCTCAAATTTCCATTTTTCTTCTTGGATGAAGACAGTCAACATATGACTTTGACCAGGAGTCAGCTTGAAGTCAGGCATAGGAGTGTTTGGGTCCTGGTGCCAGAGATCAATATAGTCGAGGATCAACTTTGGATCCAAAAGGAGTGGCACATTTGTGCCCTTGGCTCTAGCGGCCCCGACTTGCCTATCTCTGATGATTTCAGCAAGTTCTTCATCATCAGCTTCGTCTTCCTTAGACGGCACTTGGAAGGCGACCTGCCTCTTGTGAGGACTGGGGCGAGAGCCTCGTCCAGCAATGGTCTTTGTCTTCAGCAGAGATGGTCCTGTTGAAGAATTTGGTGCAGCTGAGGAACTAGCTGAAGCTCCTGAGGCAATGGAGATGCCTGTAGTCCTTTGGCACGTGGCAAGATGCACAGGTGCTGAGGATTTGGGCGGAGCAACTGAGGACTTTGGAGGAGCAGGAGCGGCTTGAGGAATTGGCCGTGAGGGCTTAGCTGAGGAAATTGGCCGTGAGGGCATTGAAGAAGAGGCACTTGTCTTGTGCGCAGGCTTCTTTGCCATGGATTTCTTCGGCCTTACAGAGGCCTCAGCAACAGCAGCAGTAGAGTCTTCATTGAATTTCTTCACTGCATCTTTTGCCTGTTTGGCCAGCTTGGCCTGGCGCTTGGCCCATTCTTTAGGAAAATCCTCACCGCGCTTGATGCTAGTGGGATCTGCCTCTTGGCTAGGTGCCAATGGTGGTCTTGAGCATGGAGGAGTAACATCGAATTTCTTCATGTATTTTGGAGTCACATACCTGTACTCCCTCCACTCTTTTGCCCATCTCCTTTCTATCCTCTGAATGCGCACCTTGCGCTGATTTTTATCTTCCTCAGGGGGTGTGCAGTACCCAGCATAAATGTCCTCAGGGATTTCAAAGGCGGTATTGATTTCAGGCCTCTTTCCTCCTTTGTGTGGCTTCTTTCCATCAGCCATTTTCTTCAGTTGAGGAATTTGAACAATTGAACTTTCTGAAGAAGTATGCAACTTTTCTTCGAGGAATGCTGCAAATGAGTTAAGTTGATGAGAACCTAGTGATTCAGCAGCGGACATGAGTACCAGTGAACAGAGTATAGTTGCGAGGAATTTGGAGAGGTCATATGCGTTCTCAGAAGGTTTTTCAAAAAGAACATGTTTGAGGAATTTGACCAGTTGAGTCTTGAAGAATTTCACTAAGCATTCTTTGTCTTAGGTTCCAGAGTTGTATAGATCGAAGATCCACACAATTGAGGAATCTTGAAGAAAAATGATGCTTAGGGAAATGAATCAAGAACAGATGAGATGTGAGGTGTTTAGTGTGTGGAAAAATTTGAAGAATAAACACCTTTGAAGATTTTGTAGGAGTCATTTGAATCAAACGGGGCAGTAAAAGTAACTTTTAATTACCCTGAACGAAGAACACGACGAACTGTGAGGTGGAGAAGTGAAGTTCGTCTGTGCAGATCTTCCACGCCCAAACTTGGCAGAGGAAGACGGCTGCGGCGGCGGCGGAGTGAAGATTTCCGCGGCCAGCGCGAGTACGGCGGCGACGAGGTCGAGGCAGTGAAGCTCTTCCTCACCGGCGACGATGAAGTAGCGGCGGCGCTAGGGTTTGAGAAGCTTGAGCTGGAGAGATGTCGAGCGGAGTAAAAGAAGTGAGGAAGGGGAGAGGGGGTATTTATAGCCACTGTGAAAAACTGTTCGCCCGACGAAATTGGACGAACGTGCCCCTGACCCTTCTCATTCGCTTGACATGTGTCACCCACATACTGAGAAGTGGAGATCGTGTTAGATCGTGGGTGAATAGATAAGTATATCATGGGATGCAGAACGATTTGAGCGGCAAAGCCGAAAATTTGGATAAGATAAGTAAAAGTTCCGTTCGCAAATTCTTCAGCTGACAAGGACACAGTGAAGATTTTGAACGAGTTTCAAATAGAACGCACATGAAGAATTTGTGAATAGATTGGGTTGAGTATAGCATAGAGGGGGAAGGGTCCGATCACATTCACTTAGCAGAAACACCAACTTGAAGAATTAGCCATAAGTGAATGCTGTAGAGGACATAACCTCATATATATATAGTCAATGAAGAAAAACAACGGAAAAAGTGAATACAATGCAAAGTTGAAGAACATGAACAACTGAGGAATTTCAAGAACTGAGGAAAAACTCAAATTGAAGATTTTCAACTTTTGTGGTGGCGTGACCCATCGTATAAGAATGATGATTTCAGACACCGCGTACAATTGTCGTAGGGTTCTGAGAATCAAATTCTTCATTAATTTCTTCACACTTAGAGTGTTATTCTTCATTGACTGAAGAAAAACGTTTCTTCATGTGTTGCACATCTAAGTCATCAATTTTGCATAAGTGTTAGGATGAGTGTCCTTTTTAAAGAACATTCGAAGATTCTAGGATATTTAGCTCACACCGCAACTTGCTAAATCACTTCTCATCCAAGGGCTTTGTGAAGATATCGGCTAGCTGTTCTTCAGTCTTCACATACTCAATAGAAACGTCGCCCTTCAACACATGACCGCGAAGAAAATGATGACGAATCTGAATGTGCTTTGTCATCGAGTGCTGAACTGGGTTGTGAGCAATCTTGATGGCACTCTCATTGTCACAAAAGAGAGGCACATTCTTCACCTTGACGCCGTAGTCCTTGAGAGTTTGCTTCATCCACAGCAATTGAGCACAGCAAGAACCAGTAGCAATGTACTCAGCTTCAGTAGTAGACAGTGATACACAGTTCTGTTTCTTCGAGGACCAACAGACCAAAGATCGTCCGAGGAAATGACATGTACCAGATGTTGACTTGCGGTCCACACGATCACCAGCATAGTCAGAGTCAGAATATCCAATGAGATCAAAAGCCGAGCCCTTGGGGTACCATAATCCTAGTGTTGGTGTGTGAGCTAGATATCGAAGAATATGTTTCACAGCCTTATGGTGTGATTATTTCGGTGTAGCTTGAAATCGGGCACACATGCAAACACTAAGCATAATATCTGGCCTAGATGCACATAAATACAATAAAGAACCAATCATGGAGCGGTATACCTTTTGATCGAAGTCAATACCGTTTTCATCAGTGCACAGATGGCCATTTGTGGGCATAGGAATTTTGACGCCTTTGCAATCTTGCATGCCGAATTTCCTCAGTACATCCTTGAGGTATTTCTCCTGAGATATGAATATGCCATTGCGCTGTTGACGAATATGAAGACCTAAGAAGAATTTCAACTCTCCCATCATAGACATTTGATATTCTTCACTCATCATATAGGCAAATTCATCACTATAACGTTGGTCAGTACAACCAAAGATGATATCATCAACATATATTTGGCACACAAACAATTCATCATCATATGATTTAGTGAAAAGAGTAGGGTCGAGTGAACCGGGTTTGAAGCCTTTCTTCATGAGGAATTCCTTCAAAGTATCATACCACGCCCGAGGGGCCTGCTTGAGGCCATAGAGGGCCTTATTTAGTCTGAAGACTTTGTCAGGATGCTTAGGATCTTCAAAACCTGGGGGTTGAGCAACATATACTTCTTCCTCAAGCTTACCATTGAGGAATGCACTTTTCACATCCATTTGATATAAAGTGATATCATGATGGTTAGCATAAGAAAGTAATATGCGAATAGCTTCAAGTCTAGCAACAGGTGTAGAAGTTTCATCGAAATCAATTCCTTCAACCTGTGTGTAGCCTTGAGCTACTAGCCGTGCCTTATTCCTCACCACAAGGCCATTTTCATCTTGCTTGTTGCGGTAGATCCACTTTGTGCCAATGATATTGTGTTTGCGAGGATCTGGACGATTGACCAGTTCCCAAACATTGTTGAGCTTGAACTGATGTAATACTTCTTGCATGGCCTGAATCCACTCAGGCCCCAGAAATGCTTCATCTACCTTAGTGGGCTCTGTGATAGAGACAAAAGCATAGTGCCCACAAAAGTTAGATAAATGTGAAGCTTTTGAGCGTGTGAGAGGACCTGGTGCTTCAATGTTATCGATGATCTTTTCAACTTGCACTTCTTTTGCAACGCGAGGATGGGTAGGTTGTCGTCGAGGAATTTGATCAACAATTTCTTCAGCACCATTTTCTTCAGGTGCATTAGCTCGACGTTCTTCATGTTCTGGAATGAATTCTTCAGCAGATTCTTCGGTAGGAATGACATCCTCAGTAGCCTTGAACTTAATAGTTTCCTCAGGTGCTGGTTCATCTATCACAAAGGGTAGGTGCTCTCTTTGCGAGCCATTAGTTTCATGAAACCGCACATCTACAGTTTCAACAACCTTGTGAAGAACGCTGTTGAAGACTCTGTAGGTGTGCGAGTCCTTTCTGTAACCAAGCATAAAACCTTCATGTGCTTTTGGTGCAAATTTAGCATTGTGATGAGGATCTCTAATCCAACATTTAGCACCGAAGACTTTGAAATAACTCACATTGGGTTTCTTGTCAGTGAGGAGTTCATAGGCAGTCTTCTTGAAGAATTCGTGAAGATATACCCTGTTGATGATGTGGCACGCAGTATAAATTGCCTCAATCCAGAAGTGACGAGGCGTCTTGTACTCATCAAGCATAGTGCAAGCCATCTCAACAAGAGTCCTGTTCTTGCGCTCCACGACGCCATTCTGTTGAGGAGTGTAAGGAGCAGATAACTCATGAGTAATGTTGAGGATATAGACCTTGGAGTCACCTGCCAGGAGGGGCCGGGTTACTCATATGGTCATTACCAGAAGCCCGGTGCCAATCTTGAAGACGGTGGGCCAAAGATGGGCTTAAGACCCGAATATGGCTTAAGGCCCGTAGTTACAATCATTATTATGGTAGAACTTGTAGTGTAAGGCAAGAATAGTTGAGAGTCCGAGCCGGACACTCTTATGAGCCGGCCGGGACTCTGAGAGCTGCTGGGCGTCAGCCTCCCTATATAAAGGGACGACCCGGCAGCGGTTTAGGGACAACAATCTCATTGAGATCCGGGCATAGCAGTTTAGCTCCCTGGTGATCGTAACCCTAATCAATACCACCTCAAACTGGATGTAGGCTTTTACCTTCACCGTAAGGGGCCGAACCAGTATAAACCCTCGTGTTCCTTGTCCCGCATTAACCCCTTCAAGCTTCCTAGCTGCGATGGCTCCACGACTAAGTCCTAGCTCAAGGACATCTGCCATGACAATTCCACGACAGTTGGCGCCCACCGTGGGGCTAGCGCACGGTGGATTTGAGTTCTTGAAGGGCAGCTTCGAAGGGCTCAAGGGATACGCTGTGGGCCGGATGACCCAGAGTCGTCGCGGCAAGCTCTACATCGACGATGCAAACTGGGGCCCCGACACCGGCTCAATTGAGTGCGGGTACCGGGTCCCCTTCGGCGGAATTCATGTTTTCATTGGCAAGATTGGTGAGCCGGGCCCTAAGCCGGATCTCTGCGCCGATCTCATCGAGACGGCTCAGCGTGCACGACCCGCCCGGGCCCGGCCTGCCTTAAGGGGCGCGTTTGTGGGATGTATCCATGGAGGGCCCTCTGTTCTATCTGGGTCTGGTGATGAGGCGGCCGCCGGCTCTGACGGCGAGTCGGCCACTGATGAGTCAAACTCGTTGTATCAACTTCAAGATGGCAGGCTCATGGGTTGTTCCGATGGTGACAGTATTCCGGACCCGTTTGAGCCGCCAAGTCAGGTTGGAGTCTTTATGGCTGGCGCGCAGCCTGTTCAGAACCCCGCTGCTGGAGCGGGAAACCCGGTGCCTTCTCCGGCTCAGGTGCTGATGGATCTCACGGACAAGATGACGGCCATGTTAACCGCCACGGTTGACCCGGCGGATCAAGCTCAGCATGATGCGGAGGTGGCACAGTTAAAATTGGATCTAGTGAAAGCTAAGGAGGAGCTTGCGGCGGAAGGGATCAGGATGGCTGCAGAGAGGGCGGCTCTCGATGCCCAAACTCAGCTGATCCAGGCGCAGTCCTTCCAACTCACGATGGATCAGAACGCGTCCAATGAGGTCATGAGAAAGAGGCATCAAAAGACCCAATCTCGACTCCCTCCGGTTTACGATCCACGCAACCTCTTCAACACGCCAGGTGCAGGGTCTAGTAACCCGCCAGGGGTCATAGTGCCCGGGTCTGGAACCCTTATTCAGCCACGAGTGATGGGGCCTCCCCAGGTGTGACACCCAAAAGTTTTGACCTTGTTTTATTTATTAAAATTTTGCCAGGAAATAAAACTTTTCCATTTGTCAAGATTTACCCTTTTATTATTTTGGATTTTTTTTGCCCCTCATGGAAAACTTTCCAAAAGTTTTATTGGACTTATATGCCTTTTTATAAAAACAATTCCATATCAGTGGATTTATCTGCATAATAAATTTCCAGGAGCTTTAATGCCTTTAAAATGATCTTTCATAATTTTGGCGCCCCTTTTTGCACTGCAAACTTTTGATAAATGCCTTCAAAATTTTCACCAAAATTTGGGGATATCCTGTGATGTTTCCACATCACTTTTATGCAAAAATACCTTTTGGCCATTGGAGATTTTGAGCTCTACACCAACTTTTCCAATCTGGTCCAGTAGGCACTTTTGCACTACAACCCATTTAAAAATTTCCTTAAAAATTCTTCCAAGTGTTTGGAGATGTCAGTTGATGCATACAATTCAACTCTATGAAAAAACCCATGGTTGTTCTTTGAAAAATTTGAGTGAATCAACCTCTTTTTCATTCTGGTCCAGTTTGGTGTTTTGAACTGCAACCCCATTCTATTTTGCTCTAGTGCTCTTGAGCCTTTTCCTACCTATAGTACTCTCTGCCAAACTCTTAAGTCCAGGAGATTGGACCCTTTGGCATATTTTTGGTGCATGCAATGATAGCCTTTAGTTTCTGCCCATAATTGGTTTTCTCCAAGACTTGCACTAACAAGTTTCAGGTTTTACCCAAGTGATCTTACCACCATCTCCTGCATCTATAGAGACCCTGATCTGGAGATTTTGGCCACTCCAAGAGTTGTCTAAGTGCACTTGGCATTCTGTCGAACACCTGGTATGCACAGTCTGTTTTGGCATGAGTTCCTTGTTTGCACTGTGAACTTGCTCCAATGGTCCAGCAACCTTGTCCACTAGACTCCTAGTTGCCCCTACCTCCATCCTGTGCAGTGCCAGCTCCACCCTCGCGCTCTAGACCGCACTGGCATTTTGTCGAGCAGGTGCCGTGCGTGCTCTGGGCGCGCCCAGAGCGCACGTTTTGCACGCGCGCGCACTGAGCCGACACGCCGCACTGCCGCACTCGACGCGACCCGTCCCTGGCCCCTCCTGCATCGCTGAACCGCGCACCAGCCCGCTCCCTGCTCCACGGCATCTCTGGCGCCCTGCAGCGCCGCTGGCAGCGCCCTTGGCGGCACGCCGGCGTCGGCAGCGGCCTCTGCCATGTCCGGCACCGCCCAAACCACACTAGCGCGCCAGCTGCCCCTGTGAATAGCTCGTGCTTATCCTCATGCTCGTCGGCACGCGTTCGTCGCCGCCACGATGCCCTGCAACTACAGAAAGGTGGTCGCCGGCGATCTTATCCTCGGCCACCGCGGGAGCCAGCCTCGAGCGCCTATATAAAGGGTCCCCGAGCTCGTTCAAGGTTTCAGGCGACATCAGACCCTCCCCGTGAAGCTTCCCACGCAGTGGATCGAACCGTAGTGGCCGTCTTCCTCAACTCCGGCCATTTCGGCCGCCGCCAAGCTCCGGTGCGATTCGTCGCAACCAGCCGCTCATTCGTCCAACCAACGCCACCAGTAGTTTCCTCTAGTCCATGCGGAGCTGCCCAACTACCCAACTTCGGTCGGAGACCACCGGAGCACAAAAGTCACTTCGCCACCGTAGCCCCCTCCGCCGCGGAGCTCGCCGCCGGCGACTCCTCCCACCTCCGGCGGCCCAGCGACCACCCAGAGGACCGCCTCGGTCTGGCCGTTCCATCCCCGCCCTTGGATGCCCGTATGGCGCTGCCGTTCGTCGACGGCGATCGCCGGAGCCCCGCTCCCGTCGGGTAGAAGAGTGGAGAGGGGGGAAGAATGGTCAAACCTGACCAGTGGGCCCTCTGGACCCACTGTCAGTGACCCGCGCGTCCGCCCTCTCTGGTTAAGTGGTGGCACAAAACCCCGCGTACGTTTCCTCTGCTACGAAAGCGTATTCCCCTTGAAGCGTTTTCCTTTTTCTGATTTTAATAAAACAGAGTTTTGACCAGACTTTGACCAGCTATAACTTTTAAAATAAAACTCCAAATGAGTTGATTCTTTTTCCTACCTCTCTCAAATTTCATCTAGTTTATTTTAAGATTTATTTCAAAAATATTTGAGACAACTTTTTGTACTGTGTTTGAAATATTTGTTACTTGGATATTTTGCAAAATAGGATTTTGGAGAAAAGGGAAAGCTTCCAAAAAGTGCATCCCTTGCATACTCTTGAAGGCAAGCATTTCTGAACTCTGGCATAATATTTTGTTGTGGTGTTCTGATTCGATCACAACACCTTTTGACTTGGAGTATGCGTTTGCCTTATGTATCGATATAGTTTCGTACATGAGTACACTTTGGAGTTGCTTTGTGGTCAGCAATGGATACACTAATGATTTGGATCATCCTCGTGAACTTCTCATGCATACCGGTAGGAAGCCGGGAAAGCCATGGTCTTGGGTAGACACGAGCTTGTCCCTAGTCCCTCGTCGAGACGAGTATGCCCGGTATGGCATGGTGAGGCTCGAGGAGTGGTGATTTATTTTCACTAGTGGAAATATTGTTGGAGGATGCTTGGACCACCTGAGTCGGTCATAGGTCGAGTCTTGATCAGTAGCTTCCCTATTTAATGGTACCACCACTTGTCCCTGTCGCAGACGGGGTATGGTTCAGTAAGTTGTCAACCCCTTACCAAAGCACACACCGTACAGAGAGGCCATAGTGGAAGATACCGGAGGCCTCCGGTAGGCAGGCCACTTGGTCCGGGGGCATGGGTGTTTTTCGGTTGGGACCGAGAGGGGGGGCACCCCCTTAGAGCGCGCGAATAGAAATTTGATCCCATGCTACGTCGAGGTTGTAGCCTCCCCACTTAGAGTTTTGCTTGGCAGGTGTCGTGGGTGATTCCAGACACCGGTGAGTTAAGCTGGTGTGTGCAGGTCAGGCGTGTTTTCAATTAAAAGGCCGTAGGCGGAATTAGTCCCGATGGACTAAGTAAATCCGTTACTTGTGGGAAATAGTACTCCCTCTGCAGAGGATATATCCTGTCGGACAGCCATGTTCTTGAGTAAAGACCACAGTCTGAGTTAAATCTGGTGACGGTATTCGGATGGAGAACGATTTAATTAGAGCTCAGTGACGGTTTTCGGATGGAGACATGGCTAACTGGATCATAGTAACGGTATTCGGATGGAGAACGAATCAGTTAGAACTCAGTGACGGCCTTCGGATGGAGAAACGACTAGACTAAATTTTTGTTTATGACCTGTGACATCTGAGGATCATGTTGTAATTTTATTATTATTATGGACTAACCATTTACATTATGTATTTTTGTTGAGTATCCCTAGGACGGTTCTATCTCCTGGATATTTACTGTGATTATTCTTTTATAAGCCCTTTCTGTGGTGTCGCTCAGACGCCCGACTGCGGCATGCTTGTGGTTTATTTATCCCTTTATAAGCCCTTTATGTGATGTCGCTCAGACGTCCGACTGTGGCATGCACTGCCTTTATTTTCTGTTATAAGCCCTTTATGTGGTGTCGCCTTGAGGCCCGACTGCGACATTATTATTCGTGCAGTTTCCTCTCGAGGAGTCATTCAGACCCTCGTTTGGCACCCAGTACTATTATTCTTGCAGTTTCCTCTCGAGGAGTCATTCAGACCCTCGTTTGGCACCCAGTATTTTACCTTGGATTATATATTTTTTACCACATGTGTGCATCATGGTCTTTCTTACATTTCGTGACAGACTTATGATCACATAATAATCCGGAACATGTTTGATATATTATACCCGTGTTCTTAATGTTTGCGAGTACATTCAAACGTACTCACTGGCTTGTCCCTGGCTATTGTCTTGGCCAGATTTTCGCGCATGGAGATAAGCATCGCGGTGACAGCCTCGGAGCCTATGTGTTGACGATAGCAACCTCGCGAAGATAGGAGTTATCCTGGTCAGCTGTTCTTGTGGGAAATGGAGTCCCATAGACGCAGATGTATCCAACCGCTTCCGCCCTCAACCATTAGAAACCAAATGTAGTACTCCTAGGCCACAATGTTCTTGTACTACATATTTTTGTACCTTGCTTGGAATTCTTGTATCAAGTTGGTGCCTCATCAGCTAACGGTAATCCTGGGGCTGGTGAGCACAAAGGCCGTTTTTCTGGGGAATTATTATCCCAAAAATCCGGTCGTGACAGACTTGGTATCAGAGCCAGGCTGACCATTGGCTAACCCTATCTTAGCCAGGTCAATAAACCTATGTTAACCAGACCACCAGACCTTAGCCTAACCCCGGTCAAGCTTCCCGCGTAAGATAGCCCCACAGTGACCCGACGCCTTTCGGCGGACGGTGCCCAACCTATCAGCCTAGCCCGTCGCTCACGCGCCAGTGACCGACACCCAACCCGTCTCTATCGCAAGAGTGCGGAGGAAGACTCTGTCCCCTTTTCCTATAAAAAGGGCACGCTAGTCACAGCACAGCACAGCCTCTTCCCCCAAAACCAAGCCACGATGCCTGGTCCCATTGTTCATAATGAGACCACAGCGACCAACCTGGGAGGTTTTGTGACCGTGCTCGCAAACCCCACCCGCCGTGCCTACGCGTTAGAAGAGCCTCCTGAGTATGTTGTGTACCAGGGACCCATGTACGGTGAGAGCCGTCAGTACTGGGCCACTGTGCACATCTACGGTAGGGGTCTGTCGCCAGAACGCCCCTACCGGTTCACTGGCAGGACAACTTCCTTTGAGCCGCAAGCCATCCAACTGGCAGCCCGAGAAGCTATAGTTCAACTCCGGCACTTGTCGCCCAGAGTTAACTGTCGCTCGTTCTACTACTACCCCAGTCGTGACGGGTATGGTAGGCCGCCCCAGGTTGCCAACGGAGACCACGAGACAGATCCTGCGCTGTTGCATCTGGTGCGCTATGTAAGCGCACTAGAGCAACTGTTCGACCAGGTCACCCTTGATCTGATCACAGCTCGTGGAGAACTGGTTCGCCGAGCCCCGGCAAGGAGAGAAGCGGAGCCCGACACCGACAACCCAGTCGTGTTGTTCGGACACCCGATCGATCCCTTGAGGTCTGCGCCAGCCATCAACCAGAGTGCTTTGGTGACCCCAGAAGCGCTTCATCGTCTTTTGGGAACCCATTCCAACGGGATTGTGGCCAACAACCCCCGCGATGGTCATCACCACTTCCCCGACCCTGCAGCCCCTCAGCCTCAACCAGCAGATCCCGACGGTGAGAACCGTGGAGAAGCATCGGCGTCCGCAAGGCCAGCCCACTTAGACATTAACATAGTAGACTAAGTCGCTCGAGTTGTATCGAGCCTTAGTTTTTCCTACGCTTTGTAATGGTATGGTCTTGTATCACTTTTATTGCATGCTGTCTGCTTGAACGCTCCTATTTTTGGAGTAGTAACTATGCATGTGTACGTTAGCGTACAGTTGCATTTTTAAATTTCGGGCGCAGCTACCAAGACCAACCCCGACGGCACCCACAGTAATGCGTCACATTTATGTGATATGTATATCTGTGGCTTTGACCCGAGAACAGGATCGACAACCCGTTACCCTTCACCCCGGTGGATAACCCAACTCCGGTACTACATATAGGCCACTACGTGACCTTGCCAAGTACTTCTCACCCGGTGCACTACTCCCATAGCCATTCCTTTGCCATGCCGACCCCCAGTATCTATCTGAGAACCCCGGACGCAACCCCGGGCAGCTTTGTCAAATTATTGTGGGACTTTACCTGCAGTACCATGAGTGCCACCCGTCCACCCCAGTACGAGTTGCTCAAATCGAGGATCACTCCATCCACCTCAAAATATTGGGCAGTGGTGCACAGCCCTCCCGCCTACCCAAACCAAGATCCCACGGAAGTCTCCTTCGTGGGGAAATCCATGCCGACTCCGCATATGGCCATAGAAGCTGCTGCGTACGAGGCGCTCACTCGTCTTCGATTCGCGGTACCCTATGCCAGCGAGCGAGGATACTATTATTTTCCGAGTCGTGCAGCACCCGGAGAAGTGGCATCTTTTCTCGGTGGACGTATTGAGAGAGATCCAGTGCTGGCCAACCTTGCCCAGTACGTTATCGCTCAGGAGCGTTTAACTCAGCGGGTAATGGGTTATCTCCAGAGCCTCGCTGATTTAAATCCTCGGATCGCTATTGGCAGACCACTGAGGCCTGACCAGGAGAGGCGCATTCATCGACTGGTCAACCCGCTTCCCCCGATAGAAGAAGAGTGTGCCCCAGTACCAGATGCGTTTTCTCAGGACCCTGTCTTTTTTGCCTTTTTCCTTGTAAACGCCTTCGCTGTATTTATTATCCTAGTATTTTTTGTGTGGTAGCGTGTTCGTAAATTTTGTGCGACGGATCCGTTTTTCTTTAGTTTCGGTTATGTGAGCAGTTTTACTGCTGTTAGTTTTATTTTATTTATTTTTGTCTCTCGCAGCATGTTTTTGAGGAGATTTCTTTCCCCGAGTCACTGCCACGTATATATTTTCACGACATAGATCTTTATTCGCGCAGCATCGCAACAGCAGACTCACGACAACAACCACTCGACCTCGGGCGCTACTACAAATCCTTGAGCACATTTTTTTGCACCTATCTAACCACACTCGAGGACACCACAGTCTCAGTGAGAGAGATTTGTGAGTGACCATTCAGGCACGAGTTGCCCCAGCACATCGACAGCTGTTAGCGCTCAGTGCCGCGCCTAATCCACGTGATCGCCGCCGCCGCGAAGAGCTAACACTCGAGCGGCAGCATCTCGACGATCATCCAGGATCATCGCGCACAGGAGCACGGAGAACCCCAGCAGCACCGCCAAACCTCCACACACCAGGACCACATACCAGTCCGGCATCGCCTCCGCCATTAGAGCCTCGTCTCGAGCTCCTGCTAGCAGTAGTGGAGGAGAAGGAAGGAGGAGTAGGAACGAGGCCAGGTGTGAGGGAGAAGAGAGGGGCACCGCGGTCGTTTTATAGCTCGAGATCGGTGTACGGTGGGCGAGGTCCACCAGCGCCGCTCGTCGCGCGATCGCCGGTGTTCGGAGGCGAGTCCGCGAGCAGTGCCGACAGCGCACTGGCCCGCGAGGTGAGTGCACGCTGCCCCGGCAGCTAGCACGCCGCGCACTACCACGGTACGGCCTCGATGCCCTACGAGCTAGGCATCGCCAGTGGAGGAAGCGCGGGAGAGCGCGAGAGAGAAGAGAGAGCCAGAGGTAGGAGAAGAGGCCGACAGTGGGCCCTGGGTCCACCTGTCAGCCAGAGAGAGCACTGTGCTCTCGGGTGCAACCAGCGTATTTTAGTAATTTAGAATTTATTCTAAATTACTGTATCTGCGTAGAAATATCTCGTTTTCCCTAACCGTGGATTTTTCCACACTACTCCAGTCTATCACACTGTGGTTTTCACACCACTTATTGCCCTCTCACTGTAACCGCTTTGTTTTGTGCAGGTGAATGAATTTCTTTTGATAAAAACAGTTTTGTTCAAAACAGCTTTTAACAAATCTCGAGGACGAGATTTTTCTTAAGGGGGGTAGTGTTGTGACACCCAAAAGTTTTGACCTTGTTTTATTTATTAAAATTTTGCCAGGAAATAAAACTTTTCCATTTGTCAAGATTTACCCTTTTATTATTTTGGATTTTTTGCCCCTAATGGAAAACTTTCCAACAGTTTTATTGGACTTATATGCCTTTTTATAAAAACAATTCCATATCAGTGGATTTATCTGCATAATAAATTTCCAGGAGCTTTAGTGCCTTTAAAATGATCTTTCATAATTTTGGCGCCCCTTTTTGCACTGCAAACTTTTGATAAATGCCTTCAAAATTTTCACCAAAATTTGGGGATGTCCTGTGATGTTTCCACATCACTTTTATGCAAAAATACCTTTTGGCCATTGGAGATTTTGAGCTCTACACCAACTTTTCCAATCTGGTCCAGTAGGCACTTTTGCACTACAACCCATTTAAAAATTTCCTTAAAAATTCTTCCAAGTGTTTGGAGATGTCAGTTGATGCATACAATTCAACTCTATGCAAAAACCCAGGGTTGTTCTTTGAAAAATTTGAGTAAATCAACCTCTTTTTCATTCTGGTCCAGTTTGGTGTTTTGAACTGCAACCCCATTCTATTTTGCTCTAGTGCTCTTGAGCCTTTTCCTACCTATAGTACTCTCTGCCAAACTCTGAAGTCCAGGAGATTGGACCCTTTGGCATATTTTTGGTGCACGCAATGATAGCCTTTAGTTTCTGCCCAAAACTGGTTTTCTCCAAGACTTGCACTAACAAGTTTCAGGTTTTACCCAAGTGATCTTACCACCATCTCCTGCATCTATAGAGACCCTGATCTGGAGATTTTGGTTACTCCAAGAGTTGTCTAAGTGCACTTGGCATTCTGTCGAACACCTGGTATGCACAGTCTGTTTTGGCATGAGTTCCTTGTTTGCACTGTGAACTTGCTCCAATGGTCCAGCAACCTTGTCCACTAGACTCCTAGTTGCCCCTACCTCCATCCTGTGCAGTGCCAGCTCCACCCTCGCGCTCTAGACCGCACTGGCATTTTGTCGAGCAGGTGCCGTGCGTGCTCTGGGCGCGCCCAGAGCGCACGTTTTGCACGCGCGCGCACTGAGCCGACACGCCGCACTGCCGCACTCGATGCGACCCGTCCCTGGCCCCTCCTGCATCGCTGAACCGCGCACCAGCCCGCTCCCTGCTCCACGGCATCTCTGGCGCCCTGCAGCGCCGCTGGCAGCGCCCTTGGCGGCACGCCGGCGTCGGCAGCGGCCTCTACCATGTCCGGCACCGCCCAAACCACACCAGCGCGCCAGCTGCCCCTGTGAATAGCTCGTGCTTATCCTCATGCTCGTCGGCACGCGTTCGTCGCCGCCACGATGCCCTGCAACTACAGAAAGGTGGTCGCCGGCGATCTTATCCTCGGCCACCGCGGGAGCCAGCCTCGAGCGCCTATATAAAGGGTCCCCGAGCTCGTTCAAGGTTTCAGGCGACATCAGACCCTCCCCGTGAAGCTTCCCACGCAGTGGATCGAACCGTAGTGGCCGTCTTCCTCAACTCCGGCCATTTCGGCCGCCGCCAAGCTCCGGTGCGATTCGTCGCAACCAGCCGCTCATTCGTCCAACCAACGCCACCAGTAGTTTCCTCTAGTCCATGCGGAGCTGCCCAACTACCCAACTTCGGTCGGAGACCACCGGAGCACAAAAGTCACTTCGCCACCGTAGCCCCCTCCGCCGCGGAGCTCGCCGCCGGCGACTCCTCCCACCTCCGGCGGCCCAGCGACCACCCAGAGGACCGCCTCGGTCTGGCTGTTCCATCCCCGCCCTTGGATGCCCGTATGGCGCTGCCGTTCGTCGACGGCGATCGCCGGAGCCCCGCTCCCGTCGGGTAGAAGAGTGGAGAGGGGGGGAAGAATGGTCAAACCTGACCAGTGGGCCCTCTGGACCCACTGTCAGTGACCCGCGCGTCCGCCCTCTCTGGTTAAGTGGTGGCACAAAACCCCGCGTACGCTGCTACGAAAGCGTATTCCCCTCGAAGCGTTTTCCTTTTTCTGATTTTAATAAAACAGAGTTTTGACCAGACTTTGACCAGCTATAACTTTTAAAATAAAACTCCAAATGAGTTGATTCTTTTTCCTACCTCTCTCAAATTTCATCTAGTTTATTTTAAGATTTATTTAAAAAATATTTGAGACAACTTTTTGTACTGTGTTTGAAATATTTGTTACTTGGATATTTTGCAAAATAGGATTTTGGAGAAAAGGGAAAGCTTCCAAAAAGTGCATCCCTTGCATACTCTTGAAGGCAAGCATTTCTGAACTCTGGCATAATATTTTGTTGTGGTGTTCTGATTCGATCACAACACCTTTTGACTTGGAGTATGCGTTTGCCTTATGTATCGATATAGTTTCATACATGAGTACACTTTGGAGTTGCTTTGTGGTCAGCAATGGATACACTAATGATTTGGATCATCCTCGTGAACTTCTCATGCATACCGGTAGGAAGCCGGGAAAGCCATGGTCTTGGGTAGACACGAGCTTGTCCCTAGTCCCTCGTCGAGACGAGTATGCCCGGTATGGCATGGTGAGGCTCGAGGAGTGGTGATTTATTTTCACTAGTGGAAATATTGTTGGAGGATGCTTGGACCACCTGAGTCGGTCATAGGTCGAGTCTTGATCAGTAGCTTCCCTATTTAATGGTACCACCACTTGTCCCTGTCGCAGACGGGGTATGGTTCAGTAAGTTGTCAACCCCTTACCAAAGCACACACCGTACAGAGAGGCCATAGTGGAAGATACCGGAGGCCTCCGGTAGGCAGGCCACTTGGTCCGGGGGCATGGGTGTTTTTCGGTTGGGACCGAGAGGGGGGGGCACCCCCTTAGAGCGCGCGAATAGAAATTTGATCCCATGCTACGTCGAGGTTGTAGCCTCCCCACTTAGAGTTTTGCTTGGCAGATGTCGTGGGTGATTCCAGACACCGGTGAGTTAAGCTGGTGTGTGCAGGTCAGGCGTGTTTTCAATTAAAAGGCCGTAGGCGGAATTAGTCCCGATGGACTAAGTAAATCCGTTACTTGTGGGAAATAGTACTCCCTCTGCAGAGGATATATCCTGTCGGACAGCCATGTTCTTGAGTAAAGACCACAGTCTGAGTTAAATCTGGTGACGGTATTCGGATGGAGAACGATTTAATTAGAGCTTAGTGACGGTTTTCGGATGGAGACACGGCTAACTGGATCATAGTAACGGTATTCGGATGGAGAACGAATCAGTTAGAACTCAGTGACGGCCTTCGGATGGAGAAACGACTAGACTAAATTTTTGTTTATGACCTGTGACATCTGAGGATCATGTTGTAATTTTATTATTATTATGGACTAACCATTTACATTATGTATTTTTGTTGAGTATCCCTAGGACGGTTCTATCTCCTGGATATTTACTGTGATTATTCTTTTATAAGCCCTTTCTGTGGTGTCGCTCAGACGCCCGACTGCGGCATGCTTGTGGTTTATTTATCCCTTTATAAGCCCTTTATGTGATGTCGCTCAGACGTCCGACTGTGGCATGCACTGCCTTTATTTTCTGTTATAAGCCCTTTATGTGGTGTCGCCTTGACGCCCGACTGCGGCATTATTATTCTTGCAGTTTCCTCTCGAGGAGTCATTCAGACCCTCGTTTGGCACCCAGTACTATTATTCTTGCAGTTTCCTCTCGAGGAGTCATTCGGACCCTCGTTTGGCACCCAGTATTTTACCTTGGATTATTTTTTTACCACATGTGTGCATCATGGTCTTTCTTACATTTCGTGACAGACTTATGATCACATAATAATCCGGAACGTGTTTGATATATTATACCCGTGTTCTTAATGTTTGCGAGTACATTCAAACGTACTCACTGGCTTGTCCCTGGCTATTGTATTGGCCAGATTTTCGCGCATGGAGATAAGCATCGTGGTGACAGCCTCAGAGCCTATGTTTTGACGATAGCAACCTCGCGAAGATAGGAGTTATCCTGGTCAGCTGTTCTTGTGGGAAATGGAGTCCCATAGACGCAGATGTATCCAACCGCTTCCGCCTTCAACCATTAGAAACCAAATGTAGTACTCCTAGGCCACAATGGTCTTGTACTACATATTTTTGTACCTTGCTTGGAATTCTTGTATCAAGTTGGTGCCTCATCAGCTAACGGTAATCCTGGGGCTGGTGAGCACAAAGGCCGTTTTTCTGGGGAATTATTGTCCCAAAAATCCGGTCGTGACACCAGGTGCCCCCTGCCCCGCCTCAGTACGTGCCAATACCCCCGGGTCATTATAATAACCCGCTGGAGAACATGGTCGCTGCGGCAGCACGGCTGGCGGCTCTCCCAGTTGACGGTGACTCTCCGACAGCTATTGAAACCCGCCGGGTCAGGGAACTCCTTCAAACAGCACTGGCGCAGCAAGAGGCGTACTCCTACAGCCAGGACAGGATCCACTCGACCCCTCGTCCAGGCCAGAGCCCGAGTTATAGCAGACACATGGTCTCAGCGACCGGCTCAAGTAACGTCCGACGCCATGACCCGCCTCCTGGCCATGGCCCGGCTCATAATGGAGCCTTTCACGCAGCAGACCAGGACAGAGCGCGGCAAGAGGCGGAGCAAGTGCCTCAATTGACGGCTTACCAGACCCCCCCGGCTTATCCGACGACTTCCATCGACGTGGGTATCCCTACCAGGACTGGGGGTGTCCCTTGTTTACTACCAGCTATCCGCAATGAGCGTCTACCCAAGGACTTCAAAGGCCCTAGGAAGGTGCCTAATTACACAGCAGACTTACAGCCTGCAACCTGGATCGAGAGTTATGAGATGGCTATGGAGCTGCTGGAGGTCAGTGAGGCGGCCATGGCCAAGTACTTCACCATGATGCTGGATGGGACTGCCCGCACTTGGTTAAAAGGGCTACCACCGAATTCCATCGGGTCTTGGGCTGAGCTGAAAGCCCGGTTCATCCAAAACTTCAAAGATACCTGTAGGCAGTCTATGTCAATTGTGGATTTGACTAACTGTAAGCAGCAGGAGGGTGAGTCTACGACACATTGGGTTCGCCGGGTTAAGGAGATCATACACTCGTCAGACAAGATGGATGCCGGCTCAGCAGTTTTAATGCTGGAGCAGAATTGTCGTTTTGTGCCCCTGAAGATGAAACTCGGGCGGCTTAAGCGCGACTGCAGTGATATGGGTACACTAATGGCGGCTCTTGTCAAGTACGCCGATTCTGATGGTACCAAGGATCCCCCTTCAGATGATGAAAGGACAGGGAAGGGAAAGAAGAACGGCAACGGCAAGGGTCTTCAGCATAACCCGGGGAACCAAGGAGGAGGCAAGCGCAAGGCCGACGGCAGCCTAGAGTTTGTGGCCAACGCCAGCTCACAAGGGAATAACCAGCGACGTAAGGGGAGGCCCCCTCCCCGAGGCGGCGGATCAGGTCCGACGCTGGAGCAGCTGTTGAATGAGCCTTGTCCAAGGCATGGCTCTAGAGAGAAGCCAGCAACTCATCTGTGGAAGGATTGTGCAATCATGAAGGCCTTTAAGAATTACAATGGCCCGGGCGGCGGCTCAGGCGCCGACGGCTTTCATGGCCCGGGCGGCGGCTCAAATTCTAATCCTCAGAGCGGTCAAGGGGGCTTTAATCAGCAGTCTGGCCAGGGTCATCAACAGCAGCAGGGGGGTTATCAGACCAATCCAAAGAAGCTTAGCGGTGGACAGTATCATGTGTTTACCACCAGTCTGTGTAAGCGAGATCAGAAGCTTCATAAGAGGGCAGTGAATGCTGTTGAGCCGGCGGTCCCACGCTACTTGCGGTGGTCTGAGCAGCCTATAGTGTGGATTAGGGAGGATCACCCTCCCCGGGTGGATAACTCGGGCCACTTGGCCCTAGTGGTGGCTCCTCAAGTGGGAGGATATAAGTTCACTAAGGTGCTCATGGATGGAGGCAGCAGCATCAACATCCTCTATTATGAGACGTTCCGTCGTATGGGGTTGATTGATAAGAACCTCAGCCAGTCCAACACTATTTTCCACGGTGTGGTACCTGGTAAGTCGGCTTATCCGGTCGGCAAGATCGAATTGGAAGTGGCCTTTGGAGACGAGAACAACTACAGGGTGGAGAAATTGACCTTCGAGGTGGTTAAGATACGAAGCCCGTACCATGCAATATTTGGGCGGCCGGCTTACGCCAAGTTCATGGCTCGGCCGTGTTATGTGTACTTACAGCTCAAGATGCCGGGTCACAACGGGACCATTACGGTTCACGGCAGCCGGAAAGTGGCCCTGGAGTGTGAGGAGGGCGATGCAGCTTATGCAGAATCTGTTTGTGCAACAGAGGAGTTGAAGTTTTACAAGGACAATGTTGACCCAACTGATATGACCTCTCTGAAAAAGCCGACTACGGAGCAGGAGCCGACAATGAAATTTAAGTCAGCTGATGAGACTAAACTTGTTGATTTCGTTCCAGGAGACTCATCTTAGCAATTTAGCATCAGTGCCAATCTGGATCCAAAATAGGAAGGCGCGCTCATCAAGTTCATCCGTGAGAATAGGGACATCTTCGCATGGAAACCTTCTGACATGCCAGGTGTACCTAGAGAACTCGCTGAGCATACTCTCAATATTGATCCGAAATTTAAGCCGGTCAGGCAGTTCCTTTGACGGTTTAATGAAGAGAGGCGGAAAGCTATTGGTGAAGAGGTAGCCCGGCTCTTGGCGGCCGGGTTTATTGTTGAAGTCTTTCACCCAGAGTGGTTAGCTAACCCGGTGCTCGTCCTCAAGAAGAACGACACTTGGCGGATGTGTGTGGATTATACGGACTTAAACAAGGCGTGTCCGGCTGATCCTTTTGCCCTCCCCCGTATTGATCAAATCATTGATGCTACGGCAGGTTGTGCGCGCTTAAGTTTCTTGGATGCTTATTCTGGATATCATCAGATTAAGATGGCAGTTAAGGACCAGGAGAAGACGGTGTTCATCACTCCCTTTGTAGCCTTCTGCTATGTGTCTATGCCCTTTGGACTTAAGTGTGCACAGGCGACTTACCAACGTTGTGTACAGAACTGTCTTCATAAACAGATTGGGCGCAATGTTCACGCTTATGTGGACGATATTGTGGTTAAGTCCATAAAAGAGGAAACCCTGATAGATGATTTAAGGGAAACCTTTGATAATCTCCGGGTCTACAAGATGATGCTTAACCCGGCCAAGTGTGTCTTTGGTGTCCCTGCAGGCAAGCTCTTGGGTTTTTTGGTTTCTGACAGAGGCATTGAGGCTAACCCAGAGAAGATCAAGGCCATCACCTCCCTGGCTAAACCGGCGTGTATAAATGACGTTCAGCGTTTGGCGGGTCGCATCGCTGCTTTAAGCCGGTTTATAAGCTGTTTGGGTGAGAAGGCCATGCCATTATATCAGTTGATGAAGAAAACTGATAACTTTGTCTGGAATGATGCAGCTAATACTGCCTTTGAGGATTTGAAGAAGCAGTTGGCAGAGCCTCCAGTCCTTGCTGCTCCGGTTGATAAAGAACCCTTGCTATTGTATGTGGCGGCGAACACACGAGCCGTCAGTGTGGCTATGGTGGTGGAGCGCAAGGAGGAGGGTAAGGAGCATCCGGTTCAGCGGCCGGTTTATTATGTCAGCGAAGTACTCATTGAGTCCAAGCAGCAGTATCCGCATTGGCAGAAGCTCGTTTATGGTGTCTTCATGGCGAGCCGGAAACTTAAGCATTATTTTCAGGGTCATCCCATCACTGTGGTCAGTTCTGCCCCTCTTGGTGATATCATTCAAAACAGAGAGGCCACAGGGAGAGTAGCTAAGTGGGCTATAGAGCTTGGACCTCATGGTCTCAAGTACGTGCCACGCACTGCTGTTAAATCTCAGGCCTTGGTGGATTTCATCAATGACTGGACAGAGTCACAAGTGCCCGAGCAGAAGCCGGATAACACATATCGGACTATCCACTTTGATGGGTCCAGGCAGTTGGAGGGCTCGGGGTCTGGAGTTGTATTGGCTTCCCCTAAAGGTGACAAGTTCCATTATGTGTTACGGTTGATGTTTCCTTGCACTAACAATGCGGCTGAGTACGAGGCCTTGCTCCATGGTCTTCGGATGGCTAAGGAGATGAGCTTGAGCCGGGTAAGGTGTTTCGGTGACTCAGACTTAGTGGCTCAACAAGTATCAGGAAAGTGGGATTCTAAGGACCCTCTCATGGCAGCTTATCGCCGCGAAGTTGATGCCATTGCTGGGCACTTTTAGGGCTACCAAGTGGAGCACATTGATCGCAGGAAGAACGAGGCGGCTGATGCTCTAAGCCGGCTAGGCTCTCAGTGAAAGCCGGTGCCGCCTAATACTTTCCTGGATGTCCTGTATAATCCTTCTGTTAAGCTGCCTACAGAGGAAGACCTGGCTGTCCCTGACCCGGAGGCGCGACTGGTGGCGGCTCTCCACGTCATACCGGACTGGACAATGCCCTATTTGGCTTACATGACCCGGGGGGAGTTGCCTGAGGATGAAACTTTGGCCAGACAAATAACCCGGCGGGCTAAGTTAATGATTGTTATCAATGGCGAGTTGCATCATCGCAGTGTTACAGGAGCATTTTAGCGTTGTGTCTCCCCTGAGGAAGGTCAAGAGATCTTGCATGAGATTCACGAAGGGGATTGTGGCCATCACGCCGGTTCAAAGTCTCTTGTGGCAAAGGCTTTTCGCCATGGTTTTTATTGGCTGACGGCTCATGCTGATGCAGAGGACTTGGTCAGTAAATGTGATGGTTGCCAGAGGTTTTCACGACGGGCTCATGTGCCGGCTCAGGAGCTGAGGATGATCCCAATTACTTGGCCCTTTGCGGTCTGGGGGCTTGATATGGTCGGGCCTTTCAAACGATCCAAAGATAAGAAGACTCACCTATTGGTGGCGGTTGACAAATTTACCAAGTGGGTGGAAGCTGAGCCAGTTAGCAAGTGTGATGCGGCCACGGCGGTTCAATTTATGAAAAAGGTGATTTTCCGCTTTGGCTTTCTGCACAGCATTATAACTGACAAATGGCACCAATCTATCCAAAGGCGCCATGGAAGAGTTTTGTCAACGAGAGCATATCCGACTTGATGTCTCCTCAGTTGCTCATCCTCAATCCAATGGTCAAGCTGAGAGAGCTAATCAGGAGATTCTGAAGGGTATCAAGCCCCGGATTTTGGTCCCTTTGCAACAGACGCCGGGTTGTTGGGTGGAGGAGTTGCCCTCCGTGTTATGGAGCATCAACACTACTCCTAACAGGTCTACAGGTTTTACGCCTTTCTTCATGGTTTATGGAGAAGAAGCAGTCCTCCCCAGTGACATCCGTCATGACTCACCTTGCGTGGTGGCTTACGTTGAGGCGGATAATGAACAGGCGCGCCAAGATGCTCTTGACTTGTTGGACGAACAGCGTGATGTGGCAGCAGCCCGTTCAGTGATTTACCAACAAGACCTGCACCGTTATCATAGCCGCCGGGTTAAATCCCGGGTTTTCCAGGAAGGCGATCTTGTGCTCCGGCTCATCCAGGATCAAACAGATGCACACAAGTTATCCCCGCCTTGGGAAGGGCCCTTTGTGGTCAGCAAGAACTTGCACAATGGGTCATATTACCTCATTGACATTCGGGAGCACAAAGATTCACGTAAGTCGGAGGAAGAGACCCGTCGGCCGTAGAACATAGCTTAGCTTTGGTCTTACTACACTTGAGCCACCGGCTCTCGTGGTGTACATATTTCTCTCAGCCATGTATATATTATGATAAGCAATAAAGTAGGACCTCTGTCCTTTCTTCTCCTCCAAATACGCACGTGTTGTTTTCATTGCAAGATTACATGATGACTTAAAGGAGGATCCGGCTTATGATCGTATTCGAATTTATCCGTAAGCAATAAGGTCACTTGGGGGCTTCCTGTTCAATCATGGGTCGTATTCGAACCAAAGAGAGCATAGCTGTCGATACCCATTTGATTGGCAAAGTGCCGAGCTCATTGGGAGGTTACCTTTGGTCATATTTGAATCATAGTTTAACCCCTCTGAGAACCGACGTGGATCGTATTCGAATCAGCGTCGTTAAACAATTCTTAAAATCACTTGGGGGCTTCCTGTTCAAACATGGGTCGTATTCGAACCAAAGAGAACATAGCTGTCGGTACCCTCTTGATTGGCATCGCCACACCCACTGGGGGCTATATGATCGTATACGAATCTTAGCATACCCCCTTTGGGCCGGGTC
This sequence comes from Triticum aestivum, assembly GCF_018294505.1. Lineage (NCBI taxonomy): Eukaryota > Viridiplantae > Streptophyta > Magnoliopsida > Poales > Poaceae > Triticum > Triticum aestivum. The sequence goes on along the minus strand of NC_057802.1, from coordinate 118,015,492 downwards.
TCTGGTCGTATTCGAACCGGAAGCCCCAAAGTTCCTCTGTTTTATGGCAAGTTCCGTCTGGTTATTTCAACGTGTGTACGGCCGGGTCTCACTTTGCCAGCTTAACCTTGGTTTACAATGTTAGTTGAACACAATGGGTGTCATTAAAGCAAGTAAATCGGAATTAAGGTACCAACCTTTTTACCCGGGTTATCTAAACCGGAGGTATGCTTGCAGGTCGCTAAGTGTGTTATTACGGTTGTGTTAAGGATATAATTGAGGACCAGTCTTTTTTGATTCATATTCCGGGTTATATATCTAAAACATATGATTCTCAGGGCGGTAAGCCGCCTAGAGACTTGTGATTCGTCTTTCTATGCAGGATAGTTAAAGGCAATTATTTGAGACTAAGGGGAAAGAATGACCCGGAGAAATATAAAGGAGATAACTTCGATAAAACTTCAAGCATTCAAGGCGTGCACGATGACACGGCAAAAATAATGTGTTGGTCCTACTCTATTACAAGACTCGTTGAGTCCAAAAAGGGTGAGGCATTGTTTGGTAAACCGCCAGCCGAGTTATGACGCTTGCTGAGTTAAGTCTCCGGCTCGTTCCTATCTTCTCCTCCGGCTGATCCCAAGACCTGGAAAGTTGATGACTTCCAGTCGATGCCGCTGAGAGCTTCGAATTGGGCTTCCTCGTCAATTAACCCGGCCGGGTCAATCTCCGGGGCGAAAGTGTGCTGACGAGCCGGCGGGATCAAGTTGAGAGCTTCATAGCGAGGGGTCGGGATCCTCTGATTCTCCGCATTGTAACCCGGCTGGTACTTGGTCAGATCTGTATTGTTGCCGATAAGAGTAGCCATCGGGCGTACGGCCTTCACGCAAGCTGCGAAGTCCTTCTGATCGAATGCGGAGCCGTCTTCCTTCAGGCATGGATAGCCAAGGGCGATGTCCGCCGGGTCTAACTCCGGCAGGAATGCCTTGGCCCGGCTCAGCGCGGCGATTGCTCCGGCTCTTGCAGAGGCCCGTCACAGCTCTTGAATCCGTTGAGGCAGTACAGCGAGCCGGCGAAGGACTTCTGCCAGGTGAGTCGGCACCTCGTTGGATAAGGCCACCACAGCTAAGGCACGCTGTGACCCGGTGTAGAGCTGCTCCACCAGGGTATACACGGCCTTCAGCTTGGTGACCACACTCTGGTTGAGGTTGGCACTTCTGGGACCTGTTTAACAGAATCAGATAAGCCGGCGACAGGGATGAATTATGAGATATAAACATTCTAAACTTGATGAAAGCCGGTGAGGCGACTTACCGAAGATGGCGGCCACCATCTGGGAAACCTGGCGCTTTAGGCCGGAGAGCTCGGCGGTCTTCTCGGAAAGAGTCTCCTCCGCCTGTTCAGCCCGGGTTACCAAAGCGGCCTTTTCTTCGGCCCATGCCTTCTGCTCAGCGTCGAATTCTGTCTTCAGCTTCTCTTGCGCGGCGATGCTGGACACGAACTTGGCGTTTGCCTTCCGGGTCTCCATCTCTTGCATCTTCAGCCGGCTCTTGACATCAGCAAGGTCAGCCTCAAGCTTCTTGCCAGCAGCCTGTATAAGTTTCCGGGTTATGGCATGAACAGTTACTATATAAGTCCCAAGCGTTTTCTAAGTAAAGACACTTGGCACTTGGGGGCTAATGCATATTGAACGTGTCTATCTACAAACTGCCGGTTCAATGGAGTAAGCCGGAACCTAAGTCTACAACATATTCAATCATAAGTCGTTGACTTGGGGGCTAGCATGGTAAAGGTAACTATGCAGTAAGTAAGAGGACAGCAGAATGATACCTCAGATTTTTGCTGGATCTGGTTCACCATGGCGACCTCTGTGTCCCGGCTCTTGTGCACTTGGCTGATGTAGCCAGAGACGAGCTCTCCAATGTTCAGGTTGGTGTAGTCGGAGAGGTCCAGGTTCACCCAGTGGGGCTGCAGCAACTCCCCCTTAGCGGAGCACTTAGCCAGCACGGTACGTCTCCCCGGCTCAACGAACTCCGTCCGGGTGATTACCACGTCCGGGTCGTCTGCTGGTGGAGCCGAGCTGGAGGCCTCCGGGTTAACAGAAGCTTCTGTAGTTGCCTTGGTAGTTGGGGCAGCGGCCTCAGGTGCCTTGTCGGTTGGAACAGTGGCTTCGGGGGCGGAGGCAGCTGACGGTTCTTGAGCCGTCACCTCCGGTTCAGGTAAGTCCGGCACTCCGGCTGACTTGGTCTTCTTCGCTCTCTTGGTGAGCTTTGCCTGGGCACTGAAAGGACAGAAACGTTAAGCACAAAAAGGGTGAGTACAGACAAGTATAATATGAGATGGTTGTCATTACCCGGGCGCGGTCTTGAAAGCCGGAAGACTCGACTGCATAGAGTCGCCCGAAGAGGGGGAGGTCTCCTGATAATTTGAGTCAGAAGAATTGAGTGGCTGACGTATAACACCCGCCAACGGATGAAAAGGGTACAAGTGGGAAATAACCTCAGTTCGGCGCTTCCTTGATGCGTTAGGTAACCCGGAGGAGAGATCGGTGTCCTTGCTGGTCCGGGTGTGATGCCGGCTCTCATGAACCTGTCGGTTCAAAATAAATTGAGGATCTTGATAAGCTAAAGGATGTGAAAAGCTTACTTTCCGGGTTACCCTTCGGACTTTCAGCTTTGGCAAGGGCTCCGAGTCGGAGGAAAGTGACATTACCTCTTCAACCACCGGGTTACTTGCGCCGGTGTCATCCTGACAATGAGCAAGTATTGATAAGGCAGACAGCAACAAACAACAAATACATCAAGGACTTAAAGGCTCAGGGGTTACCTCTGACTCGGAGCTGTCGCTTAATTGCATCAGCTCTGAAGCAGCAGGCCTGCTTCCTTTCTTGCGAGGGGCGGCTTTCTTCGCCTTTCTGGCCTTCTTGGCTGCTTCATGGTCATACTTGACCCGCCAGAATTTATCATCAGCCTGAAAAGTACAATGAGGTTTTCTTAAAATGATTCAGATGAAAGGTATGTACAGATAAGATGTTCAGATTAGTGGCTTACCGCTGGGGCTGGGTTGGTCTTGCAGAAGGGGGCTAGCCCGGTCCTTCCGCAGTCTGCCAGGCTCTCGTTTAAAAGAGCCTTGGTCATCTCCTCTGCAACGTCTTCAGGAAGATCATTGCGGCTGTATCTCTGAGGGTCGTCCTTTCGGCCCGTGTACTCACACATTAAGCCGGGGCGGCGGCTCAATGGGATCACCCGCCATGAGATCCAGACCCGGACCAGATCAATTCCATTCAGACCATTGCCCAGGAGAGCCTTGATCTTGTTAATGGTGGGGAGCAGAGGTTGGCGCTCTGCTTGAGTCAGCTTGTCGGACAGTGGGTGAGTCGGCTCCAGACGCGAGGGGCGAAAGCCGGGCAATGGACTCTCGTCAGCCGGCGACGTGTCTTGGCAGTAAAACCACGTCAGGTTCCAGTCCTTGGGGTGGCTGGGTGGCTCTGCGTAAGGGAAAAGGCAGTCCCTACGCCGCTGGATGGAGATGCCACCTAATTCTAGACTTGGCCCATTGGCGCACTCATTCTGACGGTTCAAGTAAAAAAGCTCTCTGAAGAGCAGCAGACTAGGTTCTTCTCCAAGGTAAACCTCGCAGAAGACTTGGAAATTGCAGATGTTGGACACTGAGTTGGGTCCTATATCTTGAGGCCGCAAATCGAAGAAGTTTAGAACATCTCTAAAAAGCTTTGAGCCGGGCGGTGCGAAGCCCCGGCTCATGTGATCCGCAAAAATCACTACCTCCCCATCCTTTGGCTGTGGTCTCTCTTCTGACGGGTCAGGGGCACGGTAGGACATGATGTCCTTCTTGGGCAGATATCCAGACTTAACAAAATCCGCTAGGGTCTCGTTGGTGACATTGAACCTCATCCAGTTGCAAGTAATGGAGGCTTTGGGAGCTTTGGGAGGCATGGTGAAAGTCGGCAGTCTATGATAAAAGGAAAAACGTCTGGGTTAATTATGAGCCGGAAGCAATCTACAGTTCAATATCAAGGTGGCGGCTTATAAGGGGACTAATGGTATACACTGAAGTGCATCGGGCTATTTAAGCCGCCGAGGGATTGAGAATAATTTGATTGTCTACATGCCTTATCACAGCTAAGCCGGAAATTTTTGTGGCGCATGATTTTCTTTAAGCCGGAAGGTTCTACGGCGCGTGGTTTCTTTAAACCAGAGCTGCAAACCGCTCAGATTCAATGATTGCAGTTTTTTACTAAGTGTGGTAAAACAGGTTTCACACATCGCAGTAAAATTTTCTAGACCTAAAATACAGAAGCAGGGGAGTTCTTGAGCTCGAATGAGGTCTTTATGCAGTGAAAAGAAGTCTACTTATGTTTGAAATGGGTGCTAAAACATCTACCACAGTGGTTCCATACGGGCTAAGATCAAAAGGGAGCAGTAAAAATGAAACTACTGAAGAACTTGCGGGCGATGGCGAAGAACACGGATGAACTACTCAAACCCTACCGCAGATCTGTTCTAGCAGGGCCGAAGAAGCTTACCAAGGCTGGTGAGTCGCGGAAGTCGTCGCGTATCTCTGGTCAGATTAGGGTGATGCAGCGGCCTGAGTTGATGACGACAAGGAGACCCGCGGCGGCGACAGCAGCAGAGCTCGGGCAAGGCAGCAGTGGCGCGAGGAAGAAGACGAAGGAGAGAGAGGTAGCTGGAGGCCCGTCGGGCCGGCCTATTTATAAGGCAAGCTCATGAGTGGGCGCGAGGATCAAGGAGTCCACGGCGTGGTTATCTCCTCACGAAACGCCTCGATTTTCGGGATGACAGTAAATGCAAAGATCCGTTGCGGATTTGGCGGAGTAAACAACGGGCTTAATGGAAGATGACGTCACGGCGGATTATCCGGAGTCCAGAGGATGACGTCACGCCGGGTTATGGCCTTCACACAAATGGTAAGCCGGAGATTTTTTCTGTCGAAAGAATTGGAGATTGACATGAGCCGGCTCAAATCAATCTGGGGCCTAATGTTGAGGATATAGACCTTGGAGTCACCCGCGAGGAGGGGCCGGGTTACTCATATGGTCATTACCATAAGCCCGGTGCCAATCTTGAAGACGGTGGGCCAAAGATGGGCTTAAGACCCGGATATGGCTTAAGGCCCGTAGTTACAATCATTATTATGGTAGAACTTGTAGTGTAAGGCAAGAATAGTTGAGAGTCCGAGCCGGACACTCTTATGAGCCGGCCGGGACTCTGAGAGCTGCTGGGCGTCAGCCTCCCTATATAAAGGGACGACCCGGCAGCGGTTTATGGACAACAATCTCATCGAGAGCCGGGCATAGCAGTTTAGCTCCCTGGTGATCGTAACCCTAATCAATACCACCTCAAACTGGACGTAGGCTTTTACCTTCACCGTAAGGGGCCGAACCAGTATAAACCCTCGTGTTCCTTGTCCCGCATTAACCCCTTCAAGCTTCCTAGCTGCGATGGCTCCACGACTAAGTCCTAGCTCGAGGACATCTGCCGTGACAATTCCACGACAAGTAATACCAAGTTCATCAAGATAGTCATCAAGACCAGAATTCTTGAACTCAGTTCCATTGTCACTTCTGATGTGCTTGATCTTCACACCAAAGTTGGTTGAAGCCCTCGAGGAAAATCGTTTGAAGACTTCCGGCACTTCATGTTTGTAAGTAACAATGTGTACCCATGTGTATCAAGAGTAATCATCAACAATTACAAGGCCATAGAGAGATGCATCATTTGTGACAGCTGAGTAATGGTTAGGACCAAAGAGGTCCATGTGAAGCAATTCGAATGGTCGAGTAGTGGTCATGATAGTCTTTGCTGGATGCTTAGCCTTGGTCATCTTTCCAGCTTCACAAGCTCCGCACAGGTGATCCTTGAGGAATTTGACATTCTCAATGCCAATGACATGCTTCTTCTTCACAAGCGTGTGCAAATTCCTCATGCCTGCATGACCAAGTCGTCGATGCCATAGCCAACCTTCTGAAGCTTTTGCAAGTAGGCACACGGCTGGTTGCGGTTCTGTAGAGAAATCAACAATATACAAGTCTCCTCTCCTAAAGCCTTCGAAGACTTTGGAATTGTCAGCTTCCATAACCACAACACAACGATACTTGCCAAAGACAACTAACATATCAAGATCACAAAGCATTGAGACAGACATGAGGTTGTATCCTAAGGACTCGACAAGCATGACTTTGTCCATGTGTTGATCCTTTGTGATCGCAACCTTACCTAGACCAAATACCTGACTTTTGCCTTTGTCTGCGAAGATGATATGCTTCAGACGCGATGGTGATAAAGGTGCATCTATCAATAGATTCTTGTCACCAGTCATGTGATTTGTACATCCACTATCGAGGACCCACTCAGTGGCTTTGGGTTGATCATCCTGCAGATGAATTAGTTCCGCTTACGAACCTCATATACTTCATCAGTGAAGAATATGACATCACAATTCATCGGACGAATTTCATCAAACAATGCAACGGTTAAAACAGTAGGAGGACGTGAGAAATGAAAGTTCATTTCTTCATGATTAGCATGCGTCCTTTCAGGCACTCTTCAGGTCTCCAGCAAATTCTTCAGACGTTTAATCACGTCTGCAGACCTGACCCTACAGAAGAGATTAGTTCTTTTTCTTCACCACCCACATCTGAAGGGGTGGCAAAGAGTTCATCACTCTGCGAGCTCCATATGAGAAAGGTGGCATAGAAACCAATCCATTTCGTTTCACATAAGAGAAGTTAGGGTAAGCATATGAATAAGCAGAGAAATTCTTCGAGGACTTATGAACATAATGATTAGAAGAATAATGCTCATATTCATAGCCCTTGGCTCTTCCCCGCGAAACAGCGTTGTTAGCACGATGATGTTCATATGAGGACTTTGATCCTTTTGAGGAATTTGATCCATGTGAGGAATTTGGTCCGTATGAGGACTTGGATCCACATGAAGAATTCGGTCCATATGAATAATTTGATCTGGGGTTCATATTCTTCACAGGTGGTGTCATGAGGACATTCACTTGAAGACTTTCAGGGCACTTTTTGGGAACCCAGATTTTCTTCATAGGAGAACCGTTCCTGCAGTTAGTGCCAACATATCTAGCAAATACTTCACCATTCTGATTTTTAAAGAGTTTATAGTTGAAGTCAAATGACTCATCAGAAGAATGAGAAGATTCACATGTAAAGCCAGATAAATTAGATGGATCAACTGGAGGTCCCTTTGCAGCAACCCATGAGATTTTGGGGTACTGCTCAGGCTTCCAATATGTACCATCAGCATTGAGTTTCCTCTCAAAGGCAATACCCTCTTTCCTAGGGTTCCTGTTGAGGATCTGCTTTTTAAGCACATCACAAAGAGTCTGATGCCCTTTGAGGCTTTTGTACATGCCTGTCATGTATAATTCCTTCAGCCCTGCATCGTCAGTGATACTACCAATGTCCTCAGATGAGGAATTAGTGATAGTAGAGACAGTTGAAGAATTTGTAGCATTAGAAGTATTTGAACATTCAGGTGAAGAATTAGCAGATTCACGTTCAATGCATTTCAAACATGGAGGAACAAATTCTTCCTGAGCAGCACTGATTTGTTGAGCAAGTAATGAATCGCGCTCCTTCTGAAGATCTTCATAACTCACTCTTAGCTTGTCAAGATCTTGCTTTCTTTGAAGAAATTCATAAGAAAGCTTCTCATGATCAGACAAGAGAGTGTTATGATGACCTTGAAGGTTGTCAAACCTAGTCTGAAGTCTCTGAAGATTTTCAGTCAAGGTTTTAGTGCGATCCATTTCTTCACCCAACATATTATCACTTTTATCTAGCATGTTTTGAACCTTTTCCAAGGCCTTTTGTTGTTTAGTGGCAATACAAACAAGCTTGGTATAGCTAGGTCCAAAATCATCATCAGATTCATCATCATAGACTCGGATGAGGAACATTCGGTTACCTTGGCACCTTTTGCCATGAGGCATGGTGCAGAAGATGATGGGTCAGGTTCGAAAGTCATCGTTTTGAGTGATTCCTTGAAATCCTCAAACCAGGGATCATGACAAGTTCGATGACCTTCATAGATGTCATAGATTCGGTCCCAGATAAGCTTCGCATTGCAAAGATGCATAATGCGCCTGAATTCATCTCTGGATAGGCAGGAACAGATGATATCCTTCACCATGATGTCAAGTCGAGTGTACTTACGAATATCATCAGTGTCCACCATCTTGCATAGATCGGTAAGACCAATCTCAGTGACGGTCCACAGCTCGTTGTTCATTGCCATGAGGAGCTTCCTCATCATGGCCTTCCACTTGGGATAATCATGACCGTCAAAGATGGGGCATGTCACTTTCTTCATACCTGCGGTCGACATAACTAAAACTCCAGGCGGTTAAACCAAAATCACACAGAACAAGGGAGTACCTTGCTCTGATACCAATTGAAAGTGCATTATATCGGCTAGAGGGGGGGTGAATAGGCAATTTTTATGAATTCTTCACTGAGGAATTTGCGAGTGAGGAAATTCCTTAGCGAAGAACTACTTGCAGCGGAATAAGTACTCAAAAGTATGCATAGCAGAACACAAGCATGGTCATCATGATGGAATGAAGACAAGCACAGAGTACAGAAAGCGTAAACACAGGATAACACAGGATGAAGACAAACAGACTGAAGAAATTGAACTGAGGAAATTCAGAAAGTCTTCAGTTAAAGTCTTCAAACACAGATATGAACAAGTGCACAACAAAGTTATGAGGAAATGAAAGAGTTGAGGAAATAGAACCAGTTGGCTTGGTGAAGACAATAATTTGGTAGACTAGTTCCAACAGCTGTCTCAGTTGTACGTCTGGTTAGGGCGGCTAGGTATTTAAACCTGAGGGCACACAGTCCCGGACACCCAGTCCTGAACACGCAGTCCAGGACACATAGTCCTCACCGTATTCCCCTTGAGCTAAGGTCACACAGACCTCGCCCAATCACTCGTGGTAAGTCTTTAGGTGACTTCCGAACCTTCACAAACTCGGCCACTCGGCGATCCACAATTTCCTCTGGGATGCTCTAGACCATGACGCCTAACCGTCTGGAAGAAGCACAGTCTTCAAAGGTAACAAGCGTCGGATCCACGCGGGATCAATCTCTTCAGTGATGCTCAATCACTTTGGGTTTGTAGGTGTTTGGGTTTGGGTTTTTCCTCACTTGATGATTTTCGCTCAAAGTCCTCGGAGGATGGGATGCTCTCAAATGACAAGTGTCAGTTTCTCTTGGAGCAGCCAACCAGCTAGTGGTTGTAGGGGGCGGCTATTTATAGCCTAGGGAGCAGCCTGTCATGATAAGACATAAATGCCCTTCAATGATATGACCGTTAGGTGGGTAGATATTTTTGGGACAGCTGGCGCATAGCACAGAAATGGTCAGAAATTTGAATACCAAATTCCTCAGGGCTATCATGTTCCTCACAGTGTAGGCAATCCACAGTTGCGAATTCCTAACTCCTCAGTCAGAACAAATTCCTCAGAGACCAGAAGAACTTCGTCTCTGTCACTGAAGAATATGACTGAACTGTATGAGATTTCCAATGGCTTCACTCGAAGGGATTGGTAGGTGTAGGATTTTGAGATGAGCATCACTTGGAAAATTTTCCTTAGTATTTCCTCGACCCCCTTTAACAGTACGGTGTTTCCTACGACTCAAGAAAGAGAAAATGCAACTACAAAAACAAAAGTCTTCACGCTTCATGTTCCTCGAACAAAAACCAAGTCTTCAAGGTCACACCAATTTCTTCATTTTCAAAGTCTTCAGAAAGTCTTCAGAAACCCAAAGTCTTCAGTCGAAGAACTTCATTTTTAGGGGTCGACTTTCTCTCTAAATATCAAACTCCTCATAGACTTATAGAACTGTGTACAGTCATAAACACATTAGTCCCTTAACCTATAAGTCTTCAATACACCAAAATCAGTAAGGGGCACTAGATGCACTTACACTGGCAATTTCCTCAGCGGCTGGAATGCAGTCATCAACCCTGGAACATACATTTTCTTCAGCAGCCTTATTGTCATCAGCGGTGCTGGCATGTTCTTCAGTTGGCTGAGCAGATGCTTCAGCCTGAGGAATTTCTTGTTGCAATGGGGCTGCAACATTTGAGGTGAACATCTTAGTCAGTTTGACAAACCTGACCTTGGCTCCTTTCCAATCAACATAGTAAGTATTGAAATCATCGCCGAGGACTTTGATTTCAGACTGGATCTTCACAAGTTCATCAGTTGTCATAGAGACAATGTTGTTCTTCAGGAATTTCTCCTTCCTGTACTGTGCTTTCTTGAGCTGCCTGGCCTTCTCAAATTTCCATTTTTCTTCTTGGATGAAGGTAGTCAGCATATGACTTTGACCAGGAGTCAGCTTGAAGTCACGCATAGGAGTGTTTGTGTCCTTGTGCCAGAGGTCAATGTAGTCGAGGATGAACATTGGATCCAAAAGCAAAGGCACATTTGTGCCCTTGGCTCTAGCGGCCCTGACTTGCCTGTCTCTGATGATTTCAGCAAGTTCTTCATCATTAGCTTCGTCTTCTTCAGACGGCACTTGGAAGGCGACCTGCCTCTTGTGAGGACTTGGGCAAGAGCCTTGTCCAGCAGTGGTCTTTGTCTTCAGCAGTGAGGGTCCTGTTGAAGAATTAGGTGCAGCTGAGGAACTAGCTGAAGCTCCTGAGGCAATGGAGATGCCTGTAGTCTTTTGGCACGTGGCGAGATGCACATGTGCTGAGGATTTGGGCGGAGCAGCTGAGGAATTTGGAGGAGCAGGAGCGGCTTGAGGAATTGGCCGTGAGGGCTTAGCTGAGGAAATTGGCCGTGAGGGCTTTGAAGAAGAGGCACTTGGTTTGTGCGCAGGCTTCTTTGCCATGGATTTCTTCGGCCTTACAGAGGCCTCAGCAGCTGCAGCAGTAGAGTCTTCGTTGAATTTCTTCACTACATCTTTTGCCTGTTTGGCCAACTTGGCCTAGCGCTTGGCCCATTCTTCAGGAAAATCCTCACCGCGCTTGATGCTAGTGGGATCTGCCTCTTGGCTAGGTGCCAATGGTGGTCTTGAGCATGGAGAGGTAACAGCGAATTTATTCATGTATTTTGGAGTCACATACCTGTACTCCCTCCACTCTTTTGCCCATCTCCTTTCTATCCTCTGAATGCGCACCTTGCGCTGATTCTTATCTTCCTCAGGGGGTGTGCAGTACCCAGCATAAATGTCCTCAGGGATTTCAAAGGCAGTATTGATTTCAGGCCTCTTTCCTCCTTTCTGTGGTTTCTTTCCATCAGCCATTTTCTTCAGTTGAGGAATTTGAACAATTGAACTTTCTGAAGAAGTATGCAACTTTTCTTCGAGGAACGCTGCAAATGAGTTAAGTTGATGAGAACCTAGTGATTCAGCAGCGGACATGAGTACCTGTGAACAGAGTATAGTTGCGAGGAATTTGGAGAGGTCATATGCGTTCTTAGAAGGTTTTTCAAAAATAACAAGTTTGAGGAATTTGACCAGATGAGTCTTGAAGAATTTCACTAAGCATTCTTTGTCTTAGGTTCCAGAGTTGTATAGATCGAAGATCCACACAATTGAGGAATCTTGAAGAAAAATGATGCTTGGAGAAACGAATCAAGAACAGATGACATGTGAGGTGTTCAGTGTGTGAAAATTTGAGGAATAAACACCTTTGAAGATTTTGTAGGAGTCATTTGAATCAAAGAGGGCAGTAAAAGTAACTTTTAATTACCCTGGACGGAGAACACGACGAACTGGGATGTGCAGAAGTGAAGTTCGTCTGTGCAGATCTTCCACGCCCTAACTTGGCGGAGGAAGACGGCTACGGCGGCGGCGAAGTGAAGATTTCCGCGGCCGGCGCGAGTACGACAGCGACGAGGTCGAGGCAGTGAAGCTCTTCCTCACCGGCGATGATGAAGTAGCAGCGGCGCTAGGGTTTGAGAAGCTCAAGCTGGAGAGAGGTCGAGCGGAGTAAAAGAAGTGAGGAAGGGGAGAGGGGGTATTTATAGCCACGATGAAAAACTGTTCGCTCAAAGAAGTTGGACGAACGTGCCCCTGACCCTTCTCATTCGCTTGACATGTGTCACCCACGTACTGAGAAGTGGAGATCATGTTAGATCGTGGGTGAATAGATAAGTATATCATGGGATGCGGAACGGTTCGAGCGGCAACGCCGAAAATTTGGATAAGATAAGTTAAAAGTTCCGTTCGCAAATTCTTCAGCTGACAAGGACACAGTGAAGATTTTGAACGAGTTTCAAATAGAACGCACATGAAGAATTTGTGAATAGATTAGGTTGAGTATAGCATAGAGGGGGAAGGGTCCGATCACATTCACTTAGCAGAAACACCAACTTGAAGAATTAGCCATAAGTGAATGCTGTAGAGGACATAAACTCATATATATATATATATATATATATATATATATATATATATATATAGCCAATGAAGAAAAATGACGGAAACAGTGAAGACAATGCAAAGTTGAAGAAAATGAACAACTGAGGAATTTCAAAAACTGAGGAAAAACTCAAATTGAAGATTTTCAACTTTTGTGGTGGCGTGACCCACCGTATAAGAATGATGATTTCAGACACCGCGTACAATTGTCATAGGGTTCTAAGAATCAAATTCTTCATTAATTTCTTCACACTTAGAGTGTTATTCTTCATTGATTGAAGAAAAACGTTTCTTCATGTGTTGCACATCCAAGTCATCAATTTTGCATAAGTTTTAGGATGAGTGTCCTTTTCAAAGAACATTCGAAGATTCTAAGATATTTAGCTCACACCGCAACTTGCTAAATATCTTCTCATCCAAGGGCTTTGTGAAGATATCGGCTAGCTGTTCTTCAGTCTTCACATGCTCAATAGAAACGTCGCCCTTCAACACATGATCGCGAAGAAAATGATGACGAATCTGTATGTGTTTTGTCTTCGAGTGCTGAACTGGGTTGTGAGCAATCTTGATGGCACTCTCATTGTCACAGAAGAGAGGCACATTCTTCACGTTGACGCCGTAGTCCTTGAGAGTTTGCTTCATCCACAGCAATTGAGCACAGCAAGGACCATTAGCAATGTACTCAGCTTCAGCAGTAGACAGTGATACGCAGTTCTGTTTCTTCGAGGACCAACAGACCAAAGATCGTCCGAGGAAATGACATGTACCAGATGTTGACTTGTGGTCCACACGATCACCAGCATAGTCAGAGTCAGAATATCCAATGAGATCAAAAGCCGAGCCCTTGGGGTACCATAATCCTAGTGTTGGTGTGTGAGCTAGATTTCGAAGAATATGTTTCACAGCCTTATGGTGTGACTCCTTCGGTGTAGCTTGAAATCGGGCACACATGCAAAAACTAAGCATAATATCTACCCTAGATGCACATAAATACAATAAAGAACCAATCATGGAGCTGTATACCTTTTGATCGAAGTCAATACCATTTTCATCAGTGCACAAATGGCCATTTGTGGGCATAGGAATTTTGACGCCTTTGCAATCTTGCATGCCGAATTTCCTCAGTACATCCTTGAGGTATTTCTCCTGAGATATGAATATGCCATTGCGCTGTTGACGAATTTGAAGACCTAAGAAGAATTTTAACTCTCCCATCATAGACATTTGATATTCTTCACTCATCATATAGGCAAATTCATCACTATAACGTTGGTCAGTACAACCGAAGATGATATCATCAACATATATTTGGCACACAAACAATTCATCATCATATGATTTAGTGAAAAGAGTAGGGTCGAGTGAACCGGGTTTGAAGCTTTTCTTCATGAGGAATTCCTTCAAAGTATCATACCACGCCCGAGGGGCCTCCTTGAGGCCATAGAGGGCCTTATTGAGTCTGAAGACTTTGTCAGGATGCTTAGGATCTTCGAAACCTGGGGATTGAGCAACATATACTTCTTCCTCAAGCTTACCATTGAGGAATGCACTTTTCACATCCATTTGATATAAAGTGATATCATGATGGTTAGCATAAGCAAGTAATATGCGAATAGCTTCAAGTCTAGCAACAGGTGCAAAAGTTTCAATGAAATCAATTCCTTCAACCTGTGTGTAGCCTTGAGCTACTAGTCGTGCCATATTCCTCACCACAAGGCCATTTTCATCTTGCTTATTGCGGTAGATCCACTTTGTGCCAATGATATTGTGTTTGTGAGGATCTGGACGATTGACCAGTTCCCAAATGTTGTTGAGCTCGAACTGATGTACTCTTCTTGCATGGCCTGAATCCACTCAGGCTCCAGAAATGCTTCATCTAACTTAGTGGGCTCTATGATAGAGACAAAAGCATAGTGCCCACAAAAGTTAGATAAAAGTGAAGCTTTTGAGCGTGTGAGAGGACCTGGTGCTTCAATGTCATCGATGATCTTTTCAACTTGCACTTCTTTTGCAACACGTGGATTAGTAGGTTGTCGTCGAGTAATTTGATCAGCATTTTCTTCAGCAATTTCTTCAGGTGCATTAGCTCGACGTTCTTTACGTTCTGGAATGAATTCTTCAGCAGATTCTTCGGTAGGAATGACATCCTCAGTAGCCTTGAACTTGATAGTTTCCTCAGGTGCTGGTTCATCTATCACAGAGGGTAGGTGCTCTCTTTGTGAGCCATTAGTTTCATCGAACCGCACATCTACAGTTTCAAAAACCTTGTGAAGAACGTTGTTGAAGACTCTGTAGGTGTGCGAGTCCTTTCCGTAACCAAGCATAAAACCTTCATGTGCTTTCGGTGCAAATTTAGCATTGTGATGAGGATCTCTAATCCAACATTTAGCACCGAAGACTTTGAAATAGTATTCGGTTTCTTTTCAGTGAGGAGTTCATAGGCAGTCTTCTTGAAGAATTTGTGAAGATATACCCTGTTGATGATGTGGCACGCGGTATAAATTGCCTCAATCCAGAAGTGACGAGGCGTCTTGTACTCATCAAGCATAGTGCGAGCCATCTCAACAAGAGTTCTGTTCTTGCGCTCCACGACGCCATTCTGCTGAGGAGTATAAGGAGCAGATAACTCATGGGTAATACCAAGTTCATCAAGATAGTCATCAAGACCAGAATTTTTGAACTCAGTTCCATTGTCACTTCTGATGTGCTTGATCTTCACACCAAAGTTGGTTGAAGCCCTCGAGGAAAATCGTTTGAAGACTTCCTGCACTTCATGTTTGTAAGTAACAATGTGTACCCATGTGTATCGATAGTAATCATCAACAATAACAAAGCCATAGAGAGATGCGTCATTTGTGATAGCTGAGTAATGGTTAGGACCAAAGAAGTCCATGTGAAGCAATTCGAATGGTCGAGTAGTGGTCATGATAGTCTTCGCTGGATGCTTAGCCTTGGTCATCTTTCCAGCTTCACAAGCTCCACACAAGTGATCCTTGAGGAATTTGACATTCTCAATGCCAATGACATGCTTCTTCTTCGCAAGCATGTGCAAATTCCTCATGCCTGCATGACCAAGTCATCGATGCCAGAGCCACCCTTCTGAAGATTTTGCAAGTAGGCACACGGCTGGTTGCGGTCCTGTAGAAAAATCAACAATATACAAGTCTCCTCTCCTAAAGCCTTCGAAGACTTTGGAATTGTCAGCTTCCATAACCACAACACAACGATACTTGCCAAAGACAACTAACATATCAAGATCACAAAGCATTGAGACAGACATGAGGTTGTATCCTAAGGACTCGACAAGCATGACTTTGTCCATGTGTCGATCCTTTGTGATCGCAACCTTACCTAGACCAAATACCTGACTTTTGCCTTTGTCTGCGAAGATGATATGCTTCAGATGCGATGGTGATAAAGGTGCATCTATCAATAGATTCTTGTCACCAGTCATGTGATTTGTACATCCACTATCGAGGACCCACTCAGTGGCTTTGGGTTGATCATCCTGCAGATGAATTAGTTCCGCTTACGAACCCAGATTTTCTTCATAGGAGAACCGTTCCTGCAGTTAGTGCCAACATATCTAGCAAATACTTCACCATTCTGATTTTTAAAGAGTTTATAGTTGAAGTCAAATGACTCATCAGAAGAATGAGAAGATTCACATGTAAAGCCAGATAAATTAGATGGATCAACTGGAGGTCCCTTTGCAGCAACCCATGAGATTTTGGGGTACTGCTCAGGCTTCCAATATGTACCATCAGCATTGAGTTTCCTCTCAAAGGCAATACCCTCTTTCCTAGGGTTCCTGTTGATGATCTGCTTTTTAAGCACATCACAAAGAGTCTGATGCCCTTTGAGGCTTTTGTACATGCCTGTCATGTATAATTCCTTCAGCCCTGCATCGTCAGTGATACTAGCAATGTCCTCAGATGAGGAATTAGTGATAGCAGAGATAGTTGAAGAATTTGTAGCATTATAAGCATTTGAACATTCAGGTGAAGAATTAGCAGATTCACGTTCAATGCATTTCAAACATGGAGGAACAAATTCTTCCTGAGCAGCGCTGATTTGTTGAGCAAGTAATGAATCGCGCTCCTTTTGAAGATCTTCATAACTCACTCTTAGCTTCTCAAGATCTTGCTTTCTTTGAAGAAATTCATAAGAAAGCTTCTCATGATCAGATAAGAGAGTGTTATGTTGATCTTGAAGGGTGTCATACTTAGTATGAAGTCTCTGAAGACTTTCAGCCAAAGCTTTTGACTGATCCATTTCTTCACTCAACATATCATCGCTCTTACTAAGCATGTTTTGAACCTTTTCCAAAAGCTCTTTGTTGTTTAGCGGCAAGGGAAGCAAGTTTGACATAACTGGGTCCAAATTCATCATCAGATTCATCATCACTGGATTCAGACAGATAGCATTCAGTTAGCTTTTCACCATCTGCCATAAGGCATGGTGAGGAGGATGATGATTCTGGTTCGAATGTCATTGATTTGAGAGATTCCTTGAAATCCTCAAACCAAGGATCATGACAGGTTCGATGACCTTCACAGACATCAGAGAAACGGTCCCAGATAAGCTTCGCATGATCGAGATGCATAACATTCCTAAACTGATTTTGAGACAGACAGGAGCAGATGACGTCCTTCGCCGTGAGATTGAGAAGAGTGTACTTGCGAATGTCATCAGCTTCCGCCGTCTTGCACAGATTGGTAAGACCAATCTCAGTGACGGTCCACAGTTTTCTGTTCATCGCCATGAGGCGCTTCTTCATCATGGCCTTCCACTTGGGATACTCGTGACCGTCAAAGATGGGGCATGTCACTTTCTTCATACCCGCGGTCGACATAAAATCCAGGCGGTTAAACCAAAATCACACAGCACAAGGGAGTACCTCGCTCTGATACCAATTGAAAGTGCGTTATATCGACTAGAGGGGGGGGTGAATAGGCGATTTTTATGAATTCTTCACTGAGGAATTTGTGGGTGAGGAAATTCCTTAGCGAAGAACTACTTGCAGCGGAATAAGTACTCAAAAGTATGCATAGCAGAACACAAGCATAGTCATCATGATGAAATGAAGACAAGCACAGAGTACAGAAAGCGTAAACACAGGATAACACAGGATGAAGACAAACAGACTGAAGAAATTGAACTGAGGAAATTGAGAAAGTCTTCAGTCAAAGTCTTCAAACACAGATATGAACAAGCATACAACACAGTAATGAGGAAATGAAAGAGTTGAGGAAATAGAACCAGTAAGCTTGGTGAAGACAATGATTTGGTAGACCAGTTCCAACAGCTGTCTCAGTTGTACGTCTGGTTGGAGCGGCTAGGTTTTAAACCTGAGGACACACAGTCCTCACCGTATTATCCTTGAGCTAAGGTCACACAAACCTCGCCCAATCAGTCGTGGTAAGTCTTCAGGTGACTTCCAAACCTTCACAAACTCGGTCACTCGGCAATCCACAATTTCCTCTTGGATACTCTAGACCATGACGCCTAACTGTCTGGAAGAAGCACAGTCTTCAAAGGTAACAAGCGTCGAATCCACGTAGGATCAATCTCTTCAGTGATGCTCAATCACTTGGGGTTTGTAGGTGTTTGGGTTTGGGTTTTCCTCACTTGATGATTTTTGCTCAAAGTCCTCGGAGGATGGGATGCTCTGAATTGACAAGTGTCAGTTTCTCTCAGAGCAGCCAACCAGCTAGTGGTTGTAGGGGGCGGCTATTTATAGCCTAGGGAGCAGCCCGTCATGATAAGACATAAATGCCCTTCAATGATATGACCGTTAGGTCGGTAGATATTTTGGGACAGCTGGCGCATAGCACAGCAACGGTCGGAAATTTGAGTATCAAATTCCTCAGGGCTATCATGTTCCTCACTGGTAGGCAATTCGCACGGGCGAATTCCTAACTCCTCAGTCAGAACAAATTCCTCAGAGACTAGAAGAACTTCATCTCTGTCACTGAAGAATATGACTGAACTGTATGAGATTTCCAATGGCTTCACTCGAAGGGATTGGTAGGTGTAGAATTTTGAGTTGAGCATCACATGGAAATTTTTCCTTAGTATTTCCTCGACCCCCTTTAACAGTACGGTGTTTCCTATGACTCAAGAAAGAGAAAATGAAACTATGAAAACAAAAGTATTCACGCTTCATGTTCCTCAAATGAATACCAAGTCTTCAAGGTCACACCAATTTCTTCACTTTCAAAGTCTTCAGAAATCCAGAGTCTTCAGTCGAAGAACTTCATTTTTAGGGGTCGACTTTCTCTGTAAATATCAAACTCCTCATAGACTTATAGACCTGTGTACACTCATAAACACATTAGTCCCTTAACCTATAAGTCTTCAATACACCAAAATCATTAAGGGGCACTAGATGCACTTACAGTGGTCAATAAGAATACTTCTACGGGGTTCCTGCAGAAAACGGTTCTTGGTTCATCCTCACGGTATGACCTACTATGGGTAACGGGTGCCCTTTTACAAGGGTAAGCTTTATTCCATTCTAAGGTTCATGATTAACAACATCGTCCCTCTACTATAGGTAAGTCACTCTAGATTAACCATCCCACATAGCAAGAGCGAATAATTAGAGTAAGGCGGCATGGTGATCAATCCATTCTACACCCAAGTCATTACCTTGTATATTGTTTAGAAAATCTCGCATTATAACACTCGGGCATCCTCACAAGCATTGCAAAAATTTCTCTTGCTCATGAACTGGGTTCAGATAAATTCATTGGTTCTGCATGACAAACAAAACATCTATCGTTCATGTCAACTCTCAGGTTTGCGTCAACTACTATAAAGCATCTACTAATGAATTATAGCTTCCTCAAGGGTTCTTCCTTCAACAAGATTGTGCTTGCTTCTTGACGGATCCTCGCGCATGTGGTTAAACTTGAACTCATCACTGGGTTGCAGCATGTATTAGGATATAGATAGAATAAAGACCTAAGGAAAAACACTACCCATATGCTAGCATCTAACCACAAATCAAACAAATCACACAAGTCGCACCACACAAGCTAAACCTACAGGTAAGCTCATATCCACAAGAGATAGGATCTTGTCAGACTAATGCAAAATCGGTTATCTAACTCAACTTGGTAGTGGTGGTCTGCCAACTAAAACTCCTCAAATGAGATTACTGTAACTACAGGGGTCATCTATACTGAAAATAAAAAGATATGAGTACAAGTGTATGAACTATCAAGTATAGTAAGGTTGTAAAATAAGTTTTCAGTCCTATGGCTTTTCCTATTCCATTTTCTAGGGTCACGACCTGATAAGATTCAATGTTTTTGTGATTACCATGCTAGTCCCTGGATTGATTCGCTAGCACGCACAGCACATAGGAATATCAAAGTAACAAGTGCATCATTTACTACAACGTATGATCTAGAATTTATAAAGTATTACAAACCGAGTAGCACATAGCTTGCTTTATTCAATAATAACAGCGGAAATGTAGCATAACTAGACGATGAGACCATCCATTCCCACTGGCAAAAATGCTGAGTGAAGACTCGCGACCCTATTGTATCTCACGAATCATCTGAAAATCCTGCAACATGATAAGTTGCAGCCACAAGGGTCAATACATTAAATGTATTAGCAAATCACACATAATGATATATCAAACATACATCCACAAGCAAGGTATGACAACAGAACACTCAAGTTGGTTTGGCATAAACTAACTTCACGTACATCCACTACATAGGCAAGGTGTACACAAGCACAATTGTCACATGACGAACTAGACCACATCCAAATCACCCACACACGGAAACCCTCGGAGTCATAGGATGAGATGACGAAGATCTTCAAGATGTACCAAGTGCGCTCAGTCGATGAAGCATTCAATGGGGACTCCAAAGCGCTCAGCCATCAACACATTCACTTGATTTAAGTCCCGACAACTGAAATGCGCTCAATCATGGTGCATTCTGTAGGGATGATAGAGCGCTCAGCCAGTGACACATTCACCTGAGAGAAATCCTGAAAACTCAAGTGCACTTCGTCAATGGCGCATTCTTTAGGGACAATAGAGCGCTCTTCCACTAACGCATTCACCTGGTGAAAAGTCCCGAGCCTACAGCTATAAACAATCACCACTTTCATGACTCACTCGACACATGCCCACGTCTGCCATAGCAAGCTAATCACACCATCACATAATACAATCAATACCAAAACATGGCAGCACAAAATATAATGATCAGTCAAACATATATGTAGCACAACAACTACACATGCATAGTAGAAATATAGGACGAGCATAATAAAAAGTGCAAGTTGCCTTGAACGGTGCTGAAGTACTCTAACGATTAATACTGATCCGCTTCTCACTTCGCACAATCTATATGTTTAATGAAGGATCGATAAATAAACCGTGCTCACATAATACTAAGATAAAATCAACATCAAAGAATTCAAATAAAACTCCAATAACATAAGCATATAAGTAGTATAGATTATCTACATGCCACTAGGATCACAACGCAAAAGAACACAACTAACTTGGATAAGCGGTTTGAAAGATATGGCCTCCAGAAGGTTAAATTTTAAATTTGAACAATGCAAAAGTGTGAAACTGTGGGTCTAATAGATGCTCCTGGTCAATATGGGTACATGGGAAAAAGACTCACCTAATTTGGGTACACAGATTAAAAGATATAGCTAAACAAAAATTGGGTGAAAATCTCTCCAAAAACAATTTTTAGTTGATGCAGTTACTGTAGCGTATTGCCATGTGTCGCTCTAGGATTGGCTAAAAGGGGGTTCTAGTCGCGCGTGCTCACTGTGAGGCAATAATACGACGACGGCGGTCCTCTGGACGATGGTGGCGACGGCTATGGGGAGTCCCCGGTGACGGATGACTGACCGGAGGAAGAGGCGTACGATGGAGGTGAGTTTGGCGGCGTCCACGGTGACGGGGTTGGCCTCTGCTGGCTTTTGTTCTCCAACTATGGCACGACAGCGTCGGAGAACTCCGGCGGAATCTCGGACCTCGTCCTACAGCTCCTCTGAGCAAACAAAAGATTTAGGCGGGCGAGGAATATCAGTACAGAGGGAACGACACTGACGATGGGGATCGTAACCTGCTGGTGGCGATGGAACGCACCGGCGGAAGAGCTTCTGGACGGCGGAACTCCGGCGAGATCGGGGCAGCGTTCTAAGGCATGGGAGAACTCTGTTTTTGCAAAAATCAAAAGAGGAGAAGGAGGATAAATACATGTAGGTAGATTCAGGGGCCGAGAGGACGATAGATCTAGGCACATATGGCCAGTCAAATATATTTGATCATGATTTATTATGTTTGACAATTATCTCTTTGATAAATGAGTTGGGAGGTGAAACATTAAGCCCTATCTTTCTCTGTGTTCGATGGATGCCATTTGTTCTAAGAATATGCTTTGAGTACTAGCAATCATGGAAGACTATATGATGATTGAGTATGTGGAGCTCTTACATAGACTCTGTTGAATAAGTTGAATTGCAATTGTTTGGTGACTAAGAATATAGGTTGTTGAGTGTCAAGAGAATTCACTATTTGAACCTTAACATGGGAATTGGTTGCTACTTTAACATGAGAAGTTTTATGAGAAAGAATTGTTGTTATGATGCTAGGAAAAGTGATTGAAATTATCATCGATCAAACTTATGCACTTTGCTAGCATTCACACTTCATAAATTATTTCTTTTATCATTTACCTACTCGAGGACGAGTAGGAATTAAGCTTGGGGATGCTGATACGTCTCCAACATATCTATAATTTATGAAGTATTCATGCCATGTTCACAACATTTTTATATGGTTTTGGTATGATTTGCATGGAACTAACCCGAACTGACGCTGCTTTCAGCAGAACTACCATGGTGTTGTTTTTGTGCAGAAATGGAAGTTCTCCAAATGAGCTGAAACTTTTTGACGATTTTTTGGAACAAAAGCGACCCCCGGAGCTTTATGGGAACTGGTGCGCATCGGTGCTATACAAACGGTTTTTAACCCCTTTGCGCGACGACATTTGGAACCGTCGCCAAGTGAGTGTGGGCGATAGGGGGGTCCTTCCCACACGACCTAGAAATCGTCGGGGATAGGCCCTCCTGGGACACAGGCTGGGGCCGTGTGCGATCAGGCGAGGCATCGAAACCCAATCATTTCAGTAGGTACGTACATCCCACACGGTAATCCGAGAAAAACATTTCCGTCGGTATGTACATCCCACACGGTGAATCCTAGAAAAACATTTCCGTTTGTATTTATATCACACACAGTCAATCCAAGGAATATGTTTCCGTTCTTATGTACATCCCACACAGTCAATCCAGGGAAAACATTTCCATTCGTATGTACATCCCACATAGTTTTATGTGTAGGATCGTGTGTGAAAGGTGTAACTATCACACACGGTCTGCCTTGGTTAACTGTTTGCTTTTATCAACTATATCACACATGTTTTGATGAAGAAAATAGTGTGGCATTGGGCTATCCATCGCAAGCGCTTTTACTGCTAGAACCGTTTGCAAAGGTCCATGACACATTTAGTAGGTTTATTAGTTTACAATTAATAATCCTAGTATTACGCAAATTCACATTTCATACCGAACAGCTGTTTGCCAATTTCATATCAGGCACATAAATATATTATAACATCACAGTACGGTAGCTACATGAAAAAAAGTACAACATATAGCTTGTTCAACTTCATAAGAACAATATATTCATTTCCCTAATCGACATC
Source organism: Triticum aestivum (assembly GCF_018294505.1). Classification (NCBI taxonomy): domain Eukaryota; kingdom Viridiplantae; phylum Streptophyta; class Magnoliopsida; order Poales; family Poaceae; genus Triticum; species Triticum aestivum. Next base: position 117,992,302 of record NC_057802.1, on the reverse strand, counting down.
ATCCAGGCTCGTCTTATCCACCTCTGCTTTCAGTCTAGTAAGAACCTGTTTTGCACGGGCCAACTAGGAAAGTGCCTCCTCCTTCGCCAACGCCATCTTAGCAAAGTCTGATTTAAAAAATCTGAGCTCATTCTCCACCTTCAACTTTTTATCCCGCATCTTCAAATATTCTTCAGCGTTGACAACAGTTTCTATAAGCCTACGTCTGTTCTCTTCCTCATACATGCTCGAGAGCTTCCCTAGGCACATCTTCAAAGACTGTGGCCACTCTTGATCAACCCACTCGAAGTAAGAACACTTCCGTTCATCCTATAATATTTAAAACTAGATCAGTAACAATGTAAGAGAAATGGGTTTATAGCAACATAGAAAATCACCAATATAATGCTTATTTTGAAAAACTGAAGAAACATGTTAATTATGACATATCTTCTCAAAAAGATCAATGAGCAAATGAATTAATTGCTACTAAGACAACAACCAAATTCTGGAACATCAAAAGCTATCATTAACTACAATGACGCTACAAGTTCAAACTCATGTACAATAAATAACAAATTGAACATTTTATGAGGAAGGTAAATATAATTGCAACAACATAGAGATAGTGTTTGGATGACAGCAAATTGATACTAACAGGTGTTGACATGCACAAATTTAGTAACATAGAACTAATAGCACTAAGGCCGTCCACTATGTATGCCAAAAGTGGGGTAAAGACAACTGTTGTTACATCTCGCACCAGTGCCCTGCACTGGCGAGCCGATGCAGCGAAAAAAAATTAGGGACCCAGACTCCGGAGCACGTAGTTGCTCTGATGCCCAGTTACTTCGTGCCATAAAGATTTAGTATTTTACTGCTTGGCTGCTCGGATGTGTGGACCAGAGTTGGCTGCACAAACTACTGAAGCGGTGCCAAATAATTTTCTAATGGCACCGCTGATGAGATGGCAACAATTTAAGATACTAGGTACAAACTGTGACACTGTCTTAGGATGCGTTTGGTTGAATGTGTGGTATGAATGGGTTGGGACCATGACAGTGTCTGAATCACATCTAACAAATGATCTGTAACAACGAAAGAGGGTCTAACCTTCTCTGCACATGCCAGAAACTTCCTCCCACTGTCCAAAGATTCAAACGCAACTAGCTTCACGCATGGAGATTGATGGTGACAACGAGCAGATAGATCTTCAGCCACCCACTCCATTCGTTGCCACTAATGGTCCTAGGGAGCTACAAGAGGAAGAAATGACTCAAATCGATCGTCAGGTAAAAATCCTTCATTCCAAGTCATAGCCCGAGAGACAGAAGACAGGCATACCCTGGTGGTGAAGGAGTCATTGCCGGAGGAGGAACCGCTAGAGAGGTCTTTGAAGAAGACCATGGCGACCCCGGTGGTTGGATGTGAGACGGAGAGAGCGAGGAAGCGGCTATAGCTTAGGAAGGAAGGAAGGAAGGAAGGAAGGAGGAAACATGGGAAATGTGACTTGTGGTCAGGGAGAAAAGGGGGCGGGGAAGGGGGGCGGGGGTAGATATTTTGGCGGTAGGCCAAAATTTTGGAAATGTGGAGGGAAACTTTGCGCGCGGTGCCGCCGGACCATTCACTTTGAACGATTGTGTGCATCGCGGATGATTCTTCTGTTTTACGCGCATGGGATGAGTTTGACAATTCAAATTTTGGTGGAAATTTCCCCGGGTACGTCATTGCATAGTTTAACATCGCTTGCTAATTTGGGCACACAAAAGAGCGTACAACAGACATACCACACTTACTGAATTGAGCAATTTTAGTAATTAAACAGAGGCAGTTGACCTAAACATTGCTCTAACAAAAGACCAGCATTAAAAACAAAGCCTAATTATGCATAATTTTAACAAATCCGCCGCCGCGCCGGCCTATGCATCGCTGGTGTGAGATGAGACGTCGATGACTTGTCCTGGCGACATGCCGCCGTTGGTGGACTCCGCGTCCCCCCTGTTGAAGTCGACCGCGTCCTCGTCCTCGTCCTCGTCCTCGGCGCCGCCCTCAAGGTTGTAGTACTCGTAGTAGTGGCTGGGTCAGAGCTCGCATTGGTACTCCACCGCCGATTCCTCAACGGAAAGACTCTTCTCTACCTCGACCTCGGCCACGTGCAACTCCTCCTCCTGGCGCTCCTCGATCTCCACCGCCTCCTGCATCTCCAGCTCCCGCTCGGGAGGGACGCGGCCATCGTACGGGCCTTCACGAAGGGTTTCCACGGCGTCATCTTTGCAAGAAGGGGGTGCGGGAATGGGGATCGGGATTCGTGGATTCGGGGGTTGCCGGCACTGGAGCAGACGAGCCGGCGAAGCTCAAGGAGGGAGACTTTGGAGTAAAGTGGCAACGAATGGTGTTTTAACTGAATGAGAAATTTTGTAGTACTAATGCAACTGTCATGTCAAATTTTGGAAAATTTGAGGGGTCATTTGACCTTTTAAGACATTTAAGTGATTTTCTAGCCATTTAATGACCGTAATTGAAATTTGAACTACATGTACATGCAACAGCTAACCATAACGGTTTGAAAACTAATATTTTGTGTACTTGTGTGCGATTTAATTCAATGTGCAGTAAATTAGAAGGAATTTTCAAACATATTGGTCTAACGGCTTTGACACAATTAAGCATGGAGTGACATGGCATTTTAATTCCAAAAAATAATAAAAAAATCAGAAACACATGAAACCTTGGTTGATGTAATGTCATGCCACCAAGATGATGTGGGAAAAAAAATTGGCATGTTTGACGAAAGTTTGGACACACATCCCTCACAAACTGGAGCAACTCACTAGAAGGCTCGTGGTTCCGAGAGGGAACAATGCATGTTTGATGACGAACGGGAAATGGCTTCCTCTTACGGCCTTCAATTTTTTTCTACGTCTAACGTGCACTACTACAACTGTAATGTGAAATTTTGGAAAATTCAAGGGGTCATTTGACCTTTTAAATACATTTAAGTTATTTTCTAGCCATTTAATGATCGTAATTCAAATCTGAACTACATCTACATGCAACGCCTAACCAAACGGTTTGAAAAATCATATTTGTGTTCTTGTGTGCGAGTTAATTCCATGTGCAGTAAGTTAGAAGGAATTTTCAAACATATTTGTCTCACGACATGGACACATGCATACGTATGCATGGAGTGACATGGCATTTTAATTCCAAAAAATAAAAAATATCAGGAACACATGAAACCTTGGTTGATGTAATGTCATGCCACCAAGATGATGTGGTAAAGAAATTGGCATGTTTGACGAAAGTTTGGACACACACCCCTCACAAACCGGAGCAACTCACTAGAAGGCTCGTGGTTCCGAGAGGGAACAATGCATGTTTGATGACGAACGGGAGATAGCTTCCTCTTACGGCCTTCAATTTTTTCTACGTCTAACGTGCACTACCGCAACTCTAATGTGAAATTTTGGAAAATTTTAGGGGTCATTTGACCTTTTAAAGACATTTAAGTGATTTTCTAGCCATTTAATGACCGTAATTCAAATTTGAACTACATCTACATGCAACACCTAACCAAAACGTGTTTGAAAAATCATATTTGTGTACTTGTGTGCGAGTAAATTCCATATGCAGTAAATTAGAAGGATTTTTCAAACATATTTGTCTCACGACATGGTCACTTGCATACGTATGCATGGAGTGACATGTCACTTTAATTCCAAAAAATAAAAAATATCAGAGACACATGAAACCTTGGTTGATGTAATGCCATGCCACCAAGATGATGTGGTAAAGAAATTGGCATTATTGATGAAAGTTTGGACACACACCTCTCACAAACCGAAGCAACTCACTAGAAGGCTCGTGGTTCCGAGAGGGAACAATGCATGTTTGATGACGAACGGGAGATAGCTTCCTTTTACGGCCTTCAATTTTTTCTATGTCTGACATGCACTACTACAACTATAATGTGAAATTTTGGAAAACTCTAGGGGTCATTTGACCTTTTAAAGACATCTAAGTGTATTTCTAGCCATTTAATGACCGTAATTCAAATTTGAACTACATCTACATGCAACGCCTAACGAAAGCGGTTTGAAAAATCATATCTGTGTACTTGTGTGTGAGTTAATTCCATGTGCAGTAAATTACAAGGAATTTTCAAACATATTGGTCTCAAGGTACGGGCACATGCATAGTATGCATGGAGTGCCATGGCATTTGAATTCCAAAAAATTAAAAAATGATCAAAAAAACATGAAACCTTGGTTGATGTAATGTCATGCCACTAAGATGATGTGGTAAAGAAATTGGCATGTTTGACGAAAGTTTGAACACACACCCCTCACAAACCGGATCAATTCACTAGAAGGTTCGTGGTTCCGAGAGGGAACAATGCATGTTTGATGATGAACGGGAAATAGCTTCCTCTTATGGCCTTCAAATTTTTTCCTACGTTTAACGTGCACTAATACAACTGTCGTGTGAAAATTTAGAAAATTTCAGGGGTCATTTGACCTATCAAAGACATTTAAGTGATTTTCTAACCATTTAATGACCGTAATTCAAATTTGAACTACATCTACATGCAATGCCTAACCAAAACAGTTTGAAAAATCATATTTTTGTGTACTTGTGTGCGAGTTAATTCCATGTGCAGTAAATTGGAAGGAATTTTCAAACATATTGGTCTCAAGGCATGGGTACATGCATGGAGTGCCATGGCATTTTAATTCCAATTTTTTTAAAAATGATCAGAAAAACATGAAACCTTGCTTGATTTAATGTCATGCCACCAAGATGATGTGGTAAAAAAATTGGCCTGTTTGACGAAAGTTTGGACACAGACCCCTCACAAACCGGAGCAACTCACTAGAAGGTTCGTGGTTCCGAGAGGGAACAATGCATCTTTGATGAAGAACGGGAGATAGCTTCCTCTTACGGCCTTCAAATTTTTTTCTACGTTTAACGTGCACTAATACAACTGTCATGTGAAAATTTGGAAAATTTCAGGGGTCATTTGACCTTTTAAAGACATTTAAGTTATTTTCTAACCATTTAATGTCCGTAATTCAAATTTGAACTACATCTACATGCAACGTCTAACCATAACGGTTAAAAAAAATCATATTTTTGTGTACTTGTGTGCGAGTTAAAAAATCACCAGACGATGTAAATTTCTAGTGTTCAGAAAATAAAATGTAAAGATCTCGCAAGACAACCGGCCCCCACACGATTGGCACTCTATCTCGCGGCTCGAGGTTTGGTAGGTGAGTGGCGGAGATCATTAATCATACACAGTTCTGTATTGGAAATTGTCAGCTATTATGTTCACACATGGATTTTGCTGCAGGAATCGTGTGTAATTCAAACTACAGTACTCGTAAATTCCGGCGACCGGCGTGTGTACTGTCCCCGTCGATCTAGATTCCGGCCGCCAATAAATACTCCCCTGCTCACGTCGTCCTGCCTGTATTCTCATCTATGTCCTCCCCTTGCTTGCCCCCTCTCTCTCTCACAAATCCCTACCATGGCGCCGCCGGTCTGCCTACACGTCGACGAGGAGTCGCCACCCCCAAGGACGCTCACTCGAATAGCAGCGACGAGGACCCCTACGCGCCGCCTGACGAGGTTGCCCCGGACCCCCCAACTTTGGATTGGTTTTGGGGCCAGTACAATCTTTGTCTGTGGAAGTCGCTGCCGCCGGCTGAGAAAGCCAGGCAAGTGGCGTTCAAGAAGGAAATGGCGGAGGAGGAAGCCAGGTACCAGGCGGCCTGTGAAGCCCGTGATGCTGCCTGGAAAAAGGAGGCGGCGGAGCTTTGGGGGCGGGCGCGTCGTTGTGCCGACGAGGTGTACGAAGACGGGTACTTCATGAGGAAGTTCATAGGCGCTGGGCGCCTTGTCGCTGCATGGAGGTGGGCCGATAAGCTCCAGCGTGCCACCGACGAGGAGCTCCGGTGGGCGCCCAAAGAAATGGCAAGATCGTTCGCGTGCGTCCACCAGCAAGAGGTAGATCGGTACGTCAAGCGCTGCGAGGCGGAGGAGGCGGAGTACTGCCTCCGCACTGGGAAGACGCCGCGCACCAGGGAGCTGCTGGCGAGGGGCTGTCAGAATACTGGCCCCAGGAGGGATTATTAGTTTTAGTATTGTTCATTTTCAATTTTATGCATTGTACCTAGTAGTTAAGTATCATCACGTATATGTGATGATATTATATATATATTCTGTGATGAACTAATGAACAATTAATATGTATATATATATTATGAATTCCATTTTCTATCTGATTTTGTATACAGAATGGAAAGCGTATATACACACATTGAAACAGAACATATAAGAACGGAAAACAGAGTACACACATTGATACAAAGGAATAAATAGAGCAATACTATGATGGCTGTGAATACATAGCTATCGACGTAGAAATGACTCAACAAAATAAAACGCGTCCATGAGACCATGACCAGCAGCCCTTGCCTATGGTAGCTCTTGGCTCTGCCTGAACTCGTGCAGGCATTCGTTCAAGCGGCCGACACGCTCTCTGTACATCTGGAGCGCGATCTCGAGCTCCAAGTTGGCTATTTCATCGGATATCACTAGCTCAAGGATGCGACGGACATGTTCCTCTACTGCGCCCAGGTGGACACCTGGGCCAAGGAGGCGGTCGAGCCTACGGACCACCGCGTTGGCATCCAGCGGGGCGCAGACAAGGCGAACAACGGCACCCATGCGAACGGCGCCGCGGGTGTCCAGTGCAAGTATGGCACGGCCGGCCTCTGGTGCAAGTACGGCGCTGAGGGCCTCTACCCACTCCTGGCAAGGAATGGGGGTACTGACAGGACGTGTACCCAGCTGCGACACCATGTCGACAGCAAGTAAGCACCGATGGATCCGCTCTTGCTGTGCGGCACACCGCGCCTCTCGCTTTGCAGCGCTCCAACGGTCTCGCTGTGCGGTGAGCTGCAACTTATCGGCGCGGACGCACCTAGCTTCCTCTGCGGCATGCCATCGATCATGTTGTGTGGCGAGCTGCAGCATGTCGGCGCTGACATGCCTATCTTGATCCGCGACACTCAAGCGCCATGCGCCAAAGGTCTGCTTAACCCTGGCGATGACACGCATCACGGCGTCGTCCATCGCGTTGTCGGGGAGCGCCTAGGACTCGACGGGCCCTGGCGCCTGCTTGTTTTCCTCGTCGATGAGGTTGATGGCAGAGGCGGCGCTTTGGTGGGTTGGCATGCTTGGAAAAGGTGGATGTGCTACAGGCTGCGCTTGTCGCCTCCGTGCGTCTCACGCCGCCCAGGTTTATGCACAATATCGCTGGGTGGCGGGAAACAGGTGAGGAAATGGCGGGAAACGGTGGCGTGTTCATAAAACGCCATCAATTAATGGAAACTTAGCATAGAAGGAACATCGAGCTAGGACAAGAAGTAGATGATGATCAGATGAACACGGACCACACTAGGGAACCCGTCGGTGATGAATTCATCAATCGCAAATGGTTGAATACTAGCAAGCGTTTGCCCACAACACACACGGCTTATTCCATCACAAACAGGTCGGATGGATCAACTGTATGCCACGTATCGTACATTGTCAAAAAGTAATGCGGTAGACCTTCTTTAACATGTGCTAAAAAATTAAAAAAAATTAAAAAACAAGGACCTCGAGGTTAAATTAACTCATGGGATGGGTCGTATTAGTCATTTAATTTGACAAATACGACCCATCCTATCAGTTAATTTAACATCAACAGAACTTCCCATCCAGTCACCCATCTGATGGCTACTCCAGCCTGAGCACACTTAACTTGAGAGTTCTCTTACATGAGCTACCGGTGGAACAGCTAGTCCTTGTTGATATAGGATGCATCTTCGCATCCTTATGGCGTATCCGGATGACCGCCCGTCCCCCAATGGCCAATAGATGTTGTGTAGACAGAGCATATCACATACGTCTTATTAGAAGCAACCATCTATGTTATTATCGTTCTTCGCACACATTTCTGATTACAGACCTGTTTGCCGCGTATCACACACATCTTGTTAAGTTGAACCGTTTCTGTTCCCATGTCTCAACGCAAACAGTTCATCCGAGTGAACCGTATGCTGTACATCGCACACACATTGATCTGGCTGACTGTTTCTTTTGTGTTGCCTAATCACAAACAGTTCATCCGAGTGAACAGTATGCTGTACATCGCACACACCTTCATCTGTCTGCCCGTTTCTTTTGTTCTTCCTCATCACAAACGGTTGATTGAATTGAACCGTATGCCCTGCATCGCACACGCAACTAAAATATGAACTGTGTTTCCTCCATCGCAAACGTTTTGCACCTTTTTGATGGTTTTTTACACCACCGTTTGTGATTATGGCATCGCACACAGTTTCGTCGAAGGGTCTCTGATCGTAGTGTCGTGTTAGCAGCATCCTGCAGTAGTGGGGGGGGGGGGTCCCAGAAGGTGAAGGATGTGAGCAAGATACACCACGTCGCGCGTGAGGGGCCCTGAGGGAGTCCTGGATTAGGGGGTCCTCGGATTACCGGACTATATACTTTGGCCGGACTGTTGGACTATGAAGATACAAGATTGAAGACTTCGTCCCGTATCCGGATGGGACTCTCCTTTGCGTGGAAGGCAAGCTTGGCAATTCGGATATGTAGATCTCCTCCCTTGTAACCGACTCTGTGTAACCCTAGCCCCCTCCGGTGTCTATATAAACTAGAGGGTTTAGTCCGTAGGACAACAACAACCATAATCATAGGCTAGCTTCTAGGGTTTAGCCTCTACGATCTCGTGGTAGATCAACTCTTGTAATACTCATATCATCAAGAACAATCAAGCAGGAAGTAGGGTATTAACTCCATCAAGAGGGCCCGAACATGGGTAAACATTGTGTCCCCTGCCTCCTGTTACCATCCGCCTAGACGCACAGTTCGGGACCCCCTACCCAAGATCCGCCGGTTTTGACACCGACATTGGTGCTTTCATTGAGAGTTCCACTGTGCCGTCGCGATAAAGGCTTGATGGCTCCTTCAATCATTGATAACGATGCGATCCAGGGTGAGGTTTTTCTCCCTGGATAGATCTTCGTATTTAGCGGCTTCGTACCCGGGCCAACTCGCTTGGCCATCTAGAGTAGATCGAGAGCTACGCCCCTGGCCGTCAGGTCAGGTTTGGAAACTTAAACTATACCGCCGACATCCGCCGAGACCTGATCTTGGACGGATTCGAGCCCATGTCAGGTGCGCCGCACAGTCACGACGAGCATGGCTTAGCTCTGCCGTCGGACGGTGTTCGGGAGATCACACCTGTGGCTACTCCGGCCCTCAATCCAGATCAGATTGCGCTGTCCGAGGACGGGTGGATGGACCCCACCACGGAGGCCGCACACTTAGCGACGATAGAGCCGAATACTGACTTCACCTCCTATGAGACCTGTGTTACCGGACCCTTGGATTCGTCCCCGGCCACGGGCTCCGAACCGCGTGCATCCGTGCCTATCGAATCTGATTGGGCGCCGATCATGGAGTTTTCCTCCGCGGATATCTTTCAACAATCGCCCCTGGGCGACGTGCTGAATTCATTAAGGTCTCTCTCCTTGTCAGAAGGCCCTTGGCCGAACTATGTCCGGCTTAAGTGGGAAGCGGACGACGAAGAAATTCGTTCCCCACCGACCACCCACTTAATAGCCACTGTCGACGACTTAACCGACATGCTCGATTTCGGCTCCGAAGACATCGACGGTATGGACGACGATGCAGGAGAAGAACAGGAACCACCGCCCACAGGGTGCTGGACTGCCATCTCATCATATGATATATACATGGTGGACACCCCCAAAGAAAGCGATGGCAATAAGGCAACGGATGATAATCCCCTCGAGAAGCAATCTAAGCACCAGCGTCATCGGCGCCGCTCTAAGCCCCGCCATAGAAAAAGCAGCGATACCGGCACAAGAGACAATAACGCTGCAGATAGTGCCAAAGACGAAGACAATCCCCTCCAGCCAGGCTTCGAGCGGGAGGATGGGCAAGCTAGCCCTAAGGAACAGGTAGCAGACGGAGAATCAGAGGATGACAATTACATGCCTCTCTCCGAAGACGAGGTGAGCCTCGGCGACGAAGAATTTATCGTGCCTGAGGACCCCGTCAAACAGGAGCGCTTCAAGCGCCGGCTTATAGCCACAGCAAAAAGCCTGAAGAAAAAGCAACAACAGCTTCAAGCTGACCAATATCTGCTAGCGGATAGATGGACTGAGGTCTTGGCGGCCGAGGAATACGAACTCGAGCGCCCAACCAAAAGTTACCCAAAGCGCAGGGTGCTACCCCAACTCGAGGAGGAAGCATTAAAGCTTACGCTTCCAGCGTATGATATGGCTGACCGGCCACCTCGTGGCTGAGACAAAGCGGCATATCAGGCCGAAGTCCAGCCCGCACCCCGTTGCCAGTTAAACAAAAATACCAAAGCCCGGGGTAACACGCAGGACATGCGAGACATATTGGAAAACAAAGCAGGACATGCAAGATCGATCTACTGATCACGGGGGCGCACCCCAATGCGTGACGACGACCGTCACGCCGAATATACTAAAAGCAAATCCGACAGGGCCAAATACAACAGACAAGACTCGTATGAACCGCGTCGCGACAGCGCCCGGCACAGAGGCGCCACACACCCCCTATGCTTCACTGACGAAGTAATGGATCACGAATTCCCAGAAGGTTTTAAACCCATGAACATTGAATCATATGATGGTATAACAGACCCCGCAGTATGGATTGAAGATTTCCTCCTCCACATCCACATGGGTCGTGGTGACGATCTACATGCCATCAAGTACCTCCCACTAAAACTCAAAGGGCCGGCTCGACATTGGCTGAATAGCCTGCCGGCAAACTCCATTGGCAGTTAGGAGAATTTAGAAGACGCATTCCTTGACAACTTCCAGGGCACTTATGTGCGACCACCGGATGCCGATGAATTGAGTCGCATAACCCAACAGCCGGGGGAACCAGCCAGGAAATTCTGGACTCGGTTCCTAACTAAAAAGAACCAAATTGTCGACTGTCCGGATGCCGAGGCCTTAGCGGCATTTAAGCATAACATCCGCGATGAGTGGCTCGCCCGACACCTCGGCCAAGAGAAGCCGAAGTCCATGGCAGCCCTCACGACACTCATGACCCGCTTTTGTGCGGGCGAGGACAGCTGGCTGGCTCACAGCAATAACACATCAAGATACCCTGGCAATTCAGATGCCAAAGATAGCAACGGCAGGCCACGTCGCAACAGACACAAGCGCCGCAACAACGGCGACAACGCCGAAGACACGACAGTTAATGCTGGATTCAGTGGCTCTAAATCCGGTCAGCGGAAAAAGCCGTTCAAAAGAAGCAATCCGGGCCCGTCCAGTTTGGACCGCATACTCGATCGCTCGTGTCAAATTCACAGCACCCCCGATAAACCAGCCAACCACACTAACAGGGAATGCTGGGTGTTCAAATAGGCCGGCAAGTTGAATGCCGAAAACAAGGAAAAGGGGCTGCATAGTGACGACGAGGAGGAGCCCCGGCAGCCGAACAGAGGAGGACAAAATTTCCTCCCCAAGTGAAAACGGTCAACATGATATACGTGTCGGGACCCCGATTTCGAGTCACACCGATCTAGCCTGTAACACCTCATATCACTTTGCGGCCTCACGCACGGTACTCCCACGGGTGTCGCCTTACCATGGCCCGGGACCGTTTGCGCCTTTTGGCTCACGTATATGACAATGTCGCTAGCATCCATATGACAGAGAACCCGGGCCGACATGGCTAGTCGTGAACCCAAAGCGGCACTAACGTATGGGGACAGGCATACATGAATCAACATCGAACGTGTCGGTCAGCAGCGTGCGAATCCGGGCTGTAGCACTAGGCTAACAGGACTCTGGGAACCCGGGCTGTAGCAGGCTAGGCAGGACTCCGGATGTCACCGCGTGACATTTCCCCAAAGGGACAGACACAGGAACAATATGAAACACATGCCGGCCAGTCAAGTGTCCAGAGCAGTAGTGCTGGGCTAGCAGGACTCCGGTGAACCGGGCTGTAGCGGACTACTATGGCTCAAGGAGGCACTAGACTACATTTCCCCATAAGAGAGGCTGCTAAGGATAGACAACTAGATTGTCGGATCCCACACATACCAAGCATTTCAATCATACACACAATATGCTCGATATGTGCAAATACAACATGGCATCACAACAAGACTCTACGACTCAGAGTATTTATTCATTAGGCTCCGAAGAGCCAGATATTACAAACATGGGTCTCATGACCCAACATTCAGAGCATACAAGTCAAAACACATGCGGAAGCTTAACATGTCTGAGTACAGACATCTACAAATGAAAAAGGCTGAGAAGCCTGATTATCTACCCAACAGCCTGACGTCTCTCTGCAAAACATAGAATAGGCAAACGTGAGTACAAATGTACCCAGCAAGACTTACATCAGAACTAGCTACATATGCATCGGTATCAACAAAGGGGGTGGTGGAGTTTAACTGCAGCAAGCCAGCTTTGACTCGGTGGCTATCCTGAACTACGACTGAAAGCAACTCTTTTGAGGTGGCGCACACGAGTCCACATATTCACCATATCAATACACCACTATGGATCCGCTCCCGTCTCCCTACGAGAACGCCATCCATAGCACTCACGCTTATCTTGCGCATTTTAGAGTATCCACTTTCACTTGTCTATGAACTATTATAGGCAACCCAGAAGTCCTTTACCGCGGACACGGCTATTCGAATAGATCATATTAACCCTGCAGGGGTGTACTTCGTCACACACGCTCTCGCCACTTACCACCATGTACACGTCGTGTACCTCGGCAACCTTCAAGCGGAAGCCTGGCGAGGGAGTCGGCGACGACCTGACTAACCACACAAGTCTCTCGTCCAGGTTTATCGCCCATTCGGGTTCCATCCGCAAGGAGATCCGGCCGGGGTGTCGCTCACGGCCCCAAACGATTTGTGCAGGGTTCCCGAGCCCACCATCCGGGTGCCACTCGGTACACCGGGCCACGTGTGCCTAGTCTGTCCCAAGCCCACCTGTACCGGGTGCCACTTGGTAGACTACTAACACTACCTACAAACACCAGAGACTAGTTGCAACTCCTGGACAGAGATCGAGGCGGTTAATAAGCCGAGAGGGGTCGAGTTACCGGAACCCAATGTGTGGTAGTAACTGTTCATGGATCACAAACACAGAACTCAGTTCCTGAGGACGGTTTCAATGAGACAACCCACCATGTACTCCTACATGGCCTCTCACCGCTACCTTTACCAAATCGTGTTCACACACTTAGCTCTCACACAGTAGGACATGTTCACAACTTTCCAATTCATTTCCGATGAATCAGACCTGACACAACTCTAAGCAATAGCAGGCATGACAAACAAGCATGAATGAGTAGGCACATCAGGGCTCAAACAACTCCTACTCATGCTAGTGGGTTTCATCTATTTACTGTGACAATGACAGGTCATGCAGAGGAAAGGGGTTCAACTACCGCAACAAGTAACAGTTGAAGCGTTGTTGTCCTAATGCAGTAAAAGAGAGCAGGAGCGAGAGAGTGGGATTGTATCGGAATGAACAAGGGGGTTTGCTTGCGTGGCACTTCTGAAGATAGCATTGAGTCTTCATTAGTGTCAACGATCACAACGTCGGAACATCGTCTACCGAGAGGGGACAAATACCGGCAACAGAGAAGAAATACAATCAATGCAATGCACAATATGATGCATGATCATGGCATGGCAATATGAATGCGTTTTGAGCTAATGCAACTAGCAACATATTAACTGGAGTTGGTTTGAACCTTAGGTTCAAATTCAAACTTCATATGTGGAAATTCAAATGCCATTTACATGATTTGTCCTAAACAGCAGCCTTAAATTGTTCTAACATGCATGAAAACGGTACAGATGGATAGATTGGATTTTTCTGATCATTTTTCATATATAAATTATTTCATTCTGAGCTACGGTTGAATTTCTATGAATTTTAGAAGTTTAGGGCATTTTCTGGAATTTTCTGTATAAGAATAAATCCAGAAAATGATTTATAGCGTCAGCATTACGTCACAGTGACGTCAGCAGGTCAACTGGGCGGTCCAGGTCAAACTTGGACGGTGGGGCCCGCATGTCAGTGTCACTGGCTGGTTTGGGTGGATGACAAGTGGGACCGGTCAACGTTGACTTGACCAAAGTCAAAGCTGACATGTGGGGTCCACGACATTAGCTCAATTTAAACAGGAAATAACCCTGTGGTTAATTAAGGGCGGGGCCCGTCTGTCGGTGAGCTAGGGGGGTTAGTTAGTGGCGTCATTAGCCGCTAATGATGTCGCCACGTCAGCCTCGCCGGAATATGGCCGGCGGCAAGCATTCCGCACGGCGGAGGCGTCGGGTTTTGCCATCCGGCGACCATTGGGCTCGGGGTTTGGCCCTACGGGCTGCTGGACGTGCACCGCATCCAACGGAGCAGGCGGCTGGGCGAGGGGAGGTCGGGAACTACGGTGGCGACCACTTGGGCGGCGGCCGGAGCTCGGGCAACGGCGGAGATGGCAGTACAGGGCACGGCAGGGCGAACCCGTGGGTGCTTCAGGATCACAGGAGCGCGGCGAGCACGCTGGTGATGCTCGGGCGAGCCGCCGAGCTCGGGAGCACGGAGCTCGTTAGCAATGGCGGCGGCGAGCTTCGGCGGAGATGGGGAACGAAGCTAGAGCATGAACGCGAGTAGGAGAGGAAGGGGAGTAGGTCCGTGAGCTCACAGTAGTTGCAGCAGAGGCTACGGCGAGCTCGGAGGAGGTCCGAAGCGAGCGGGGCGGCGGAGGCGATCTCGGCGACCCGAGGAAGAAGAAGGCGTCGGCGGCGGCGCTTCGAGGCGTCCGGCATTGTGTAGCTCAGCGAGGGGGTCGAGGACGAAGTGGCGGAGCTTCTGGGCGCGTCGGTGAGGCGAGGGGGAGGCGGCGGCGACGGCTGTGTTTGGGTGGACGCGCGTGAGGGAGACAGAGGAGGGGATGAGCTCGAGGGAGAGGTCGAGGCGTCGAGGGGGTGTCGTGGCGCCGCGAGGGAGATCCAGGGCGACGAGGGAGCACGCAGGCAGGGTGGAGGTGGCCGGCGTGTGGCTGCGCGCGCCGGGCACGCGCGCTCCAGTCCTTCTGGCGTGAGCTGGAAGAGGACAAGGGAGAGAGATGGGCTGGGCCAACAGTGTTGGGCCAACACAGTGCAGGCCAGGTAAGTGGCTCAGGTACTCTCCTCTCTCTCTCTTTACTTTATGTTTTCTATTTATTTGATCTGTTTTGAATTAGTAAAATTACTAACTCATTTTGTAAAATCCTGATAAAAATTGTGGGCACTATTTGAATTATTTCCAACAGCCCCCAATTGTTTTCAGAAGTATTGAAGCATTTAAAATATTTATAGGCATTAAATGCTCCAATTCAAATACAGTATGATTTAGCTCAAAAATCCATAAATGGCCAATAAATATGCTCATCATTTCTGGCAGAGGTTTTCACCTTTATCAAAAATCATGAACATTTCTAAGGGCATTTTGGGTTCATTGAAAATATTTTTATTTTGAACCTACTTGAATTCATTTGGTTCTAGGGTTTGGTCATCCCCAATTCAACTTTAAATGAAATTTAGACATGATGCAGCATATCTAGCTAGCCTAAGTGCATACCAGACTAGGGATGTGACAACTCACCCCCACTAAACGAAAATCTCGTCCCGAGATTCAAGCGTAGGGTTAGATGAAAGGGGAACGCAAACTAACATAATCTTCACGATCCAATTGTTCTTCTCGAAGATGTTGATTCATTGCATCATCTTGATCTTGACATCTTTTCTTTCGAGAGCTTCATCCAGCTATGATGACGGAAGAGAGGGAAACTCTACAGGATTGATCTTCTCGAAGATCGAGCTATACAAGACCAACTCGCGGAATGAGATGTTGAAACATCTTGAGTTGAGACTTGAATTCATTTGGTGCTAGGGTTTGGTCATCCCCAATTCAACTTTAAATGAAATTTAGACATGATGCAGCATATCTAGCTAGCCTAAGTGCATACCAGACTAGGGATGTGACAACGCAACCCATATTCCCAAGCGGGAAGGGAAGCGCGCACTAAGGGACGTCTATGTGATGGAGCCAGTCGCCCCAAAGTTCAACCCATGGTCTTCTTGTCCGATCACTTTCGATCGCAGGGACCACCCCACCAGTATCCGTCATGGCGGTTCTGCCGCATTGGTCCTTGACCCCATCATCAACGGATTTCACCTCACTCGAGTCCTTATGGATGGTGGCAGCAGCCCGAACCTACTCTATCAGGATACAGTGCACAAAATGGGTATAGACCCCTCAAGGACCAAACCCACAAAAACCACCTTTAAAGGTGTCATACCAGGTGTAGAGGCCTGTTGCACGGGCTCAATCACACTGTAAGTGGTCTTCGGATCTCCAAACAACTTTCGAAGCGAGGAGTTAATCTTCGATATCGTCCCCTTCCGCAGTGGCTATCACGCACTGCTCGGACGAACCGCATTCGCCAGATTCAACACGGTACCGCATTATGCATACCTCAAGCTCAAAATGCCAGGACCTTGCGGGGTTATTACAGTTAATGGAAAGACAGAACGCTCGCTCCGTACGGAGGAGCACACCGCTGCCCTTGGAGCAGAAGTGCAAAGCAGCCTTCTGAGGCAAACCGCCAATTCGGCGAAAAAGCCCCCGGATACCTTCAAGCGAGTCCGGAGTACCCTGCAACAGGATCACCAGGCACGTTCAAAGGTTGCCTAGCAATTCGGCCTCCGTCCTAGTCCTAGTCAAGCGGCGAAATTTGCGCCGCGCGTACATAATTACACACTCAAGATACGATGGGCATAGGCGGAGGCACGGCTACGGCACGGCCACAATGCGGCTCGACAGCTTCAGGACCAGTATACCTTTAACATTTTCTTCCTTTCAGGCCCCTATTCTCTGAAGGCCCTCTCCGATCGTCTGATTATCGGACCCGTCACGGGAAGGAAACACCAAGGAAGCAAGAAGCTTTGACGTACAAGGGAATCCCCAGGTGGTCTCTGATAACGATCGCTATACCTGTTTTGCATAACCACACGGAGCTTGCCCTTGGATAGGACATGTCAAATAGTCCTATTTTTTACATATTGCACTACCTGTATGCATACACTTTGACGTATCATTTAAATAACAATTTACAGCATTAGCTCATTATTGCATTCCTTCATCTTTTTTCCCTGTCTGCTTATTTACGACAAATTGCACCCGTACATTCTGATACATCCAGTGCGCCAGGGGCTTCAGTGTACCCCATAACACGGCATGAAAAGTCTGAACACTTTCGACAGTGCGGCACGCCGAACTTATAGCATTATATGCATCAGCTCCGAATCATGTCTTGGGTCAATAGTTGGGTTTGCCCGGCTCCCATGTTATGGTACCTTACGTTCCGCTATATCGGCTAAGGTAGCACTGGGAGAACTACTGTGATTGTGTCCCGGTTCTTCCGGACGAGCACCTTAGTAGAGAAAGCCGAAAACTGACTGTCATGATGCGGCGAGAGCTGGTCGCTGTTCGAGAGGTCTCAAATCCTTAAAGATTTTTTCCGCTTCAGGCGAGGAGTCAGCCTTGTCCGATTTAGGCGTACATAGCGCCCCAAGTTCGGCCTTCTGAATACTAGGGGCTTCGCCAAAATTTAAAATTGTAGACTTCTATGGCTAAGTGAGAGTGATAAAGCTTTATAGTCCGATTGCCTGGTTCGTTGTGCTGAACACCTCCTTCGAAGGACCCAAAACTGGGATAGTTACATGGGGGCAGAAGCAGACAACTGGCCAACTCTCAGATTTTATAAACGGCCGCATAGAAGGTAATATTTTAAATTAACAAGCGTTACATAGCGCACATGAACTCGTTTCATATTACAGGATCACATGAGTACATTCATTCAAATATTACATCCTTAGCACATTCCTATGCCACAAGGCGAGCACCCTTCAGGAAACTTTCATAATACTTTTCGGGGTGGCGATGCTCCTTGCCCTCCGGCGGCCCCTCCTTCACCAGCTTTTCGGCGTCCATCTTCGCCCAGTGCACTTTCGCCCGGGAAAAAGCCCTGCGCGCACCTTCAATGCAAACGGACCACTTTATGACTTCAAACCGTGGGCAGGCATTCACAAGCCACTTTACCAGGCTGAAGTAGCTGCCAGACAGGGGCTCGCTAGGCCACATCCAGACTATGAGACACTTCATGGCCAGTTCGTCCGCCTTGTGAAGCTCGACCAGTTGCTTCAACTGGTCGCTCAAGGGCATCGGATGTTCGGTCCTAGTATACTGAGACCAGAACAACTTCTCCGTCGAGCTCCCTTCCTCGGCCTGGTAGAAGTCCGCGGCATCCGATACGCTGCAGGGTAGATCTGCGAACGCTCCTGGAGAGCTCCGAATTCGGGTAAGTAAAAGAAAAGTTTCCTTCACATGCTTGCTTTGCATAATGAATGCCTTACCCGCCGCTATCTTCTTGACCGCCTGAATTTCCTGGAGGGCCTTTTGGGATTCGGCCTTGGCATTTTGTGTGTTCTCGAGGGCCTTCGCAAGCTCGGAGCCTTGCGTCTTAGAGTCACGCTCCAAGGACTCGTATTTCTTGACAAAATCTTGGAGCTCTTGCTGAACCTCGCCGACTTGGGCCTCTTGCTTCTCGCGCTCGGTGCGCTCCTTGGCCGCTTTGTCTTCGGCCTCGGATAGCGCCTTCTTCAGGTCCGCCACTTCGGTCGTGGCCCCTAGCAAAATTCATGACGATCCTATGATCTAACAACCACCTTATTTTTTTATCGATATACAGACGGGGTATCACTTACCTTTGTTCTCTTGGAGCTTCCTCTTGGTAAGGCGGAGCTCTTCCTCGGACCGCTCAAGGTCCCGCTTCCGTGCGGAGACCTCCGCCGTACGAGGGGCAGCGGCCATCAGCGAAGCCTGCTTATTCACATAGACACATTTTGATTAGACTCCTGCGATTATTATTTGATCCTTTGTTCGGCTTTCCTTTGCGAACACCAAACAGAGCATCAGGGGCTACTGTCTATGCTGTAACATTTTATCATAATTTGATTACTTACCTCAAAGCCCGTTAGGAGGCTGGTGCAGGCTTCACTCAGTCCGCTTTTGGTGGACCGAACCTTCTCGACCACCGCACTCATGATAGTGCGGTGCTCTTCGTCAATGGAAGTGCCGCGAAGCGCCTTCAGGAAATTGTCCGATGCCTCTGGATGGACAAAGGCCATCGGCACAGACGGCTCGCCCCCCTTTGCGGGGGGTCGCCTGATAGAATCCAGAACCACTGGAGGTTCCGGCACAGTATTCGGCTGGGGGCTAAACTTGCTACCCCCGTCATTAGAGCCCATGGGAGTCTTGCCCCCCATGCGCCCAGCGTCTGGGATGTTGCCTTGGGGCGCCTCCAGAACTACCTCCCCTTGGTTCGGTGCCCTTTGACACAACACCTCGACATCATCCGTAGGGCGGGGGAGGAGGCAGTCGGGAGTGAATCGCTGTTCATCTCCGACTGGCCCAAAGACTCATCCGAAGAGGATATGTCGATATGGGCTTTGCATGGACTGCATGATCATGTTTGGCATGATAAGAAGCAATAAAACGAAATATACCAGAACTATTATGGTATCCGGATGCTTACGACTTCACCAGGGGCTTGTCCCTGGGTAACCACTCCTCATCGCTGAAAGCGGCCGCTGTGGAGCAGTCCGGAAGGAGGGTCCTTCCCTTCTTGGACCCTTCGGCCTCCCCAGATGGGGCGGCCTTCCTTTTCTTGTCTCCCCCAGCTGGGGGGGAGAACTTTCCTCTTCCTCCTCCTCGTTTTCGTGGGAGGAGGGCGCGTCGGTGTTATCGGACGATGAGTCCGATACAACCTTGCGCCGGAGACCTTTCCTGGTCCCTGCGGCCTTCTTCTTGGCCTTCTTCTCCGGTGCCTCATAGGGCGCCGGAACCAGCATCTCCGTCAGGAGAGCCCTTGCTGGATCTTCTGGAAGTGCGGCCGGACAATCGATCCGCTCCGCTGTCGCGACCCAGTCCTGTTAAATGGCGTGGAGGCTCAGATCCCTCACATGATTATACTGGGGAAAGGAACATCTTATGAGATATAAGGAGCTTACCGGATTGGCAGGGCGCTTGGCGCTGAGTCCGCGATCCTCGGTAAGGGGAGGAGGTACCTCGGCGGACTTGAACAGCACCTTCCAGATGTCTTGGTACGTCGTGTCGAAAAGCTCTCGCAACATCTCGTGCTTAGCTGGGTCAAACTCTCACATATTGAATGCCCGTGTTTGACACAGGAGGATCCGGCGGAAGAGCATGACCTGGACCACGTTGACAAGTTTGATTTTCTTGCTTATCATGTTTTTAACACAGTTCTGGGGTCCAGTCAGCTCCACCGATTAGCCCCAGGATAGGCCCTTCTCTTTCCAGGAGGTGAGCCGCATGGGGATGCCGGATCAAAATTCGGGGGCCGCCACCCAGTTGGTGTCGCGCGGCTCGGTGATGTAGAACCACCCTGATTGCCACCCCTCCACGGTCTCCATGTAGGAGCCTTCGAGCCAGGTGACGTTGGGCATTTTGCCCACCATGGCGCCTCCGCACTCCGCTTGCTGGCCGACCACCACCTTCGGTTTCACGTTGAAGGTCTTCAGCCACAGGCCAAAGTGGGGCTTGATGTGGAGGAAGGCCTCGCACACGACGATAAACGCCGAGATGTTGAGGATGAAATTGGGGGCCAGATCATGGAAGTCCAGCCCGTAGTAGAACATGAGCGCGCGGACAAATGGGTGGAGGGGAAATCCCAGCCCGCGGACGAAGTGGGTAAGGAATACAACCCTTTCGTGGGGTTCTGGGGTAGGGACGATCTGCCCCGCGTCTGGGAGCCGGTGCGTGATGTCTGCGGCCAGGTATCCGACTTCCCGGAGCTTCGTAATGTTCTCCTCCGTAACGGAGGAGACCATCCACTTGCCTCCCGCTCCGGACATGTTTGGAGTGGTTTTGCGGAGAAAATGCGAACTTGGGCGCTGGAGCTCGAGTGCGCGAGAATGGATGGGCAGGGAAGAAGAAGGCGTGGGTGAAAAAGAGGAGTCCTTGTCCCTTTATAAGGGCGGTAGAAACTGTGCGCCTCCCCACTTGCCTGGTAAACTCGCTTATTCCCCAAGCGCCGTGATTGATGGCGCGGTTGGGTTACCCACACCCGTATTGATGAGAATCCCGTGATAAGGGGACACGATCTCTGCTTCGACAAGACATGCCAGGAAAACCGCCTCGCAATATGTGCAATAGCTGATTGAAGAAAACGGTTCGAATAATGACCGGGCCATGGCGTGATGTCACGCTATGAAATTTGTCAGCAGATTAGATTTGTGGAATATTGTACTCTCTACGGTGGTATGTGGAATTTTTTTTGCAGAGCCGGACACGATCCTTGTGTTCAAAATCTTCTATGGAGTATTCGTAGGAGGAACCCGCCTTGCAATGCCGAAGACAATATGCACGCCGGACTCATCGTCATTGAAGCCTGGTTCAGGGGCTACTGAGGGAGTCCTGGATTAGGGGGTCCTCGGACTGCCGGACTATATACTTTGGCCGGACTGTTGGACTATGAAGATACAAGATTGAAGGCTTCGTCCCGTGTCCGGATGGGACTCTCCTTTGCGTGGAAGGCAAGCTTGGCAATTCGGATATGTAGATCTCCTCCCTTGTAACCGACTCTGTGTAACCCTAGCCCCCTCCGGTGTCTATATAAACTGGAGGGTTTAGTCCGTAGGACAACAACAATCATAATCATAGGCTAGCTTCTAGGGTTTAGCCTCTACGATCTCGTGGTAGATCAACTCTTGTAATACTCATATCATCAAGATCAATCAAGCATGAAGTAGGGTGTTACCTCCATCGAGAGGGCCCGAACCTGGGTAAACATTGTGTCCCCCGCCTCGTGTTACCATCCGCCTTAGACGCACAGTTCGGGACCCCCTACCCGAGATCCGCCGGTTTTGACACCGCCAGGCCCGACATGCCCCGGTGGGTTGTGCTCACCTCGAGGCCCATCTTCGCGTGAAACCAACGCCAAAAATCCTATAAATAGAGAAATCATAAAAAATAACCCTATATCAGAAGTTCTGCCGTCGCAAGCCTCTGTAGCCACGAAAAGCCAATCTAGACGCTGTTCCGGCACCCTACCGGAGGGGGAAATCATCACCGGTGGCCATCCTCATCATCCCGGCGGCTACCATGATGAGGAGGAAGTAGTCCACCCTCAGGGTTGAGGGTTTGTACCAGTAGCTATGTGTTTAATCTCTCTCTCTCTTGTCGGCGTCCTGGGAACGGGGGTACCCAGACTTGCCTGCCTGCGGCCCATGACGTGGCTCCGGCAATGGCCTGGTACGACCCAGTTTCAGCAACAACAATCCAAGACCCTCGCGAGGTGGACGACACCAAGACCTCCCTGGGAGGCGGCCTCACTAGGCTGGCTCCCGAGGAGCAAAGATATCAAGGCAAGGTGCACCTCGCGAGGTTCACGTGACGTGGGCCATGACGACCAAGGCCAGGCGGGCGCCAGCACGCGCAGTGTACCAGTTTCCTCTTTGGTGCTAAGGAGGCAAGCGCGGGCGCAGAGTCCCGAGGAATCAACCAAAGGTTTCCATATCGGTGCAACAAGACCAAGACCGCCAGGACGGCAGGAAGGAGGTCATCGCAGAGCCCACCACAGCATCACCACCAGAGCCTTTTGCAGGCGAAGAATACTTTTGTCAGGATAGCTTGTACTAGCTGTCCCCCTTCAAATTTGGCCGTTGTGGGATCCCTTCCCGCCTTACAATTGGGAAGAGGACCAAGGCCACTATATATAGGACTTAGGCACCACCATAGAGGGGGGATCAGATTTAGATCATCCTCTCACCCACCAGCTCAACAAGCTCAAGAACACCTCACCTCCTGAGGCTGTTCAACCAATGTACTAGTTCATCCTCAGCCCCTCGAGGCAATCCACCACAAAGCTGGAGTAGGGTATTACACCGCAAGGTGGCCGAACCAGGATAAACCGCTGTGTCCCTTGTCCCTTGGGTTCGTCGAGCTAGGTCGTGGAATCATTGAGCAGGCAGACCACGAGGGGAGAGTTCTTCGCACGCACTCCAGTGTTTGAGCCTCTCAAGGGTCCGCGGAACTCTGAATCCGACATTTGGCGCACCAGGTAGGGGGTGCGTCGAAGCTTCTCTCCATCTAGTCAGCCCGCCATCATCCCGCAACTTCGATGGCCGATGATCTGAGGGCCTATACCGAGCATTGAGCCGCTTGGCCCGTCCAGGCGGCGTCGTTCTCCCATGAAGACCTCCACTTCGTGCTCTAGGAGGCCCGCACACCGCCCAATACCGCCAGACGCGGACTACGCGGGCCAGCGCCGTACACCCTCGCACCATGGAGTACGCGCGCTGCCGCGCGATCTTCAGGCAACGCCGCGGCGATGACACCGCACACTCGACGGGAGCAGGCAAACATGCGGGCTGCGATCATCGTGGCGCGAGAACTACTACGCTGTAGGTTGGCGGAGGGCGCCCGTGATACCCTGTTGGAGCGAGTCGCCAAACTACATGACGCCCTTGCAAGGGTGTGGCACCTTTCTACTCCCTGTCCACGCGTCAGGTAGTGGCAGAAGTGCGCGCCGGGCCTCGACGCGCCCGTGCGCCCCCCGGAGCACCCGAGGGATTCGACAACAACAAACAGGGCCACGGCGCTGTTCGCCCTGTCGCGACTGCACCTCCTGTGGCCGGGGCAAGCTCTGGCGGCCCATTGCGGGGCTACGCTGGGACGTCACCCCGCGGCCACCAGGGCCAGGCGCATGTCCTAATGGCCCAGGGTGTGGGGCACCCAGGCGAAGGCTTCGGCGTAGCAGCCCCAGATGCCTACATGCCCTGCATGATGGACCTAGAGTACACGCCTACGGAAGACCCTGGCTCATTCCCCGAGCCGAGCTGGGCAGAGGGTATGCTGGAGGCCGGGGCTTTCCACGAGCCACCCAGAAGCTTCACCGGACCCTTCGACGATAACGACCATAGGGTACGGCTGATAACCCAGGGGCATGCTTACGCTAACCATGGATCGCAGGTGATCTAGGCCACGGCAGCAGCCGGGAAACCCAGGGCGGTGTCTCCTCCCCCGGCAGGACCAATGCACTGGGGGCTGCGTGGACGGGGCCCGGAGGCAGGGCCTCCCGCGTGCCGCATGGAGCAAGGCATTGCACGGAAGTAGGTCCTCTGTCGGGGGAGGCGGTGGCAAGCCCTCGTCAGGCGATATGAAGTAGGGCTCACGCCTGTGAAGGTCTCCGGTCATGACACTCTCACGTAATAATGAGTGAGGCTGTACACGCCCCGGAGTCTCCAGAGTGATGCCCCTCGGCCTTGGGGGCTCCCGCCCACGTCCAAGTGGAACCACCATGCTCCGCGCTGGCCGTCGACACTGTCCCCAATGACTATGCTCACATCCAGTGAAAGCACTTAGCTCCACGCTCGTGAGAAGACAAGAAGACTAGCTAGGTGCCGGACGCGGCTGTTTGCTTTCACCCCTTTCCCTGTAACTTGATTTACTATTTTTTGACTGAGATTTGAAGTTCTTTTGTGTTAACTAAAAACAGGGGGAGTTTTCGCTAGTTTGTGCCAACTTCTTATGTTCTGGTTGTGCGCTTTATTTTCGAGGCCCATGCCTTCGGCCCCTCCCTTGAGAGTGCCCCGCGAGCGGGGGTGGGGGGAGGCTGGTCGGCAGACACGCCAGGTGCGTCCGGACAACCCAGATAGGACCCCCTCGGGGCCGAGAACGCACACGCCGCAAGATTGCCGCGTGCGCATCCTACTGTGGTCCGACGTACGCTCCTTGCGAGGCCCTCTCAGACGGATCCACCGGCTTCTCAGGAGGCCCAGAGCCTCGCGAGCCCCTAAGTGCTCGCATCCGGAGGAAGGTCCGACCAGGACGCCGAGGCGCGCCCAAGACCTGCGGAGCCAAGGTAAGGTACGACAACTACCGAGCTCGGGAGCCCCGCGGGCTCGTGATGGTGCAGCTCAAGCCTTGTCCACAAAGAGCATGCCATCGCTCCATACACTCTGTTTCATACATGATAAGGGCCCCCCTTCAAAATGCTTTCACACCCCACAGGGCCGCGCCCGGAGGTTTCCCTTTTTTTACACAGGTTAAGGCAAGGAGAGCGCGGGGCTAGTCGGAAGCGCTCTCTCCTTCGCTGTGAAGGAAATATGCCCTAGAGGCAATAATAAAGTTGTTATTTATATTTCCTTATATCATGATAAATGTTTATTATTCATGCTAGAATTGTATTAACCGGAAACTTAGTACATGTGTGAATACATAGACAAACAGAGTGTCCCTAGTATGCCTCTACTAGACTAGCTCGTTAATCAAAGATGGTTATGTTTCCTAGCCATAGACATGTGTTGTCATTTGATGAACGGGATCACATCATTAGAGAATGATGTGATGGAAAAGACCCATCTGTTAGCTTAGCATAATGATCGTTTAGTTTACTGGTATTGCTTTATTCATGACTTATACATGTTCCTATGACTATGAGATTATGCAACTCCCGAGTACTGGAGGAACACTTAGTGTGCTATCAAACTTCACAACGTAACTGGGTGATTATAAAGATGCTCTACAGGTGTCTCCGATGGTGTTTGTTGAGTTGGCATAGATCGAGATTAGGATTTGTCACTCCGATTGTCGGAGAGGTATCTCTGGGCCCTCTCGGTAATGCACATCACTATAAGCCTTGCAGGCAATGTGACTAATGAGTTAGTTGCAGGATGATGCATTACAGAACGAGTAAAGAGACTTGCCGGTAACGAGATTGAACTAGGTATGATGATACCGACGATCAAATCTCGGGCAAGTAACATACCGATGACAAAGGAAACAACATATGTTGTTATGCGGTTTGACCGATAAAGATCTTCGTAGAATATGTAGGAGCCAATATGAGCATCGAGGTTCCGCTATTGGTTATTGACCGGAGATGTGTCTCGGTCATGTCTACATAGTTCTCGAGCCCGTAGCGTCCGCACGCTTAACGTTCGATGATGATTTATATTATGAGTTATATGATTTGATGACTGAAGTTTGTTCGGAGTCTCGGATGAGATCACGGACATGACGAGGAGTCTTGAAATGGTCGAGACGTAAAGATCGATATATTGGAAGGCTATATTCGGACATCGGAAAGGTTCTGAGTGGTTCGGATATTTTCTGGAGTAGCAGAGAGTTACGTGATTTCGTCGGGGGAAGTAGTGGGCCTTAATGGGCCATACGAGAAAGGAGAAAGGGGCCTCAAGGGGTGGCCGCGCGCCCCCCATGGCAAGTCTGAGTTGGACTAGGGAGGGGGCGGCGCCCCCCTCTCTTTCCTTCTCCCTCTCCTACTCCTTCCCTCTTTTCCCTCTTGGAAAAGAAAGGGGACTCCAACTAGGATTGGGAATCCTAGTTGGACTCCCCCTATAGGCACGCCCCTCCTAGGAAGGTCTCCTCTTCCCCCTCCTTTATATATGTGGGCAGGGGGCACCCCAAAGGCACACAAGATTTGTCTTAACCGTGTACGGTGCTCCCTTCCATAGTTACACACCTCGGTCATATCGTCGTAGTGCTTAGGCGAAGCCCTGCATCGGTAACTTCATCATCACCGTCACCACGCCGTCGTGCTGACGAAACTCTCCCTCGTCCTCAACTGGATTAAGAGTTCGAGGGACGTCACCGAGCTGAACGTGTGCAGATCGCGGAGGTGCCGTGCGTTCGGTACTTGGATCGGTTGGATCGCGAAGACGTTCGACTACATCAACCGTGTTACTAAACGCTTCCGCTTTCGGTCTACGAGGGTATGTGGACACGCTCTCCCTGCTCGTTGCTATGCTTCTCCTAGATAGATCTTGCGTGATCATTGGAATTCTTTTGAAATACTATGTTCTCCAACAGTGGCATCCGAGCCAGGTCTATGCGTAGATGTTATATGCACGAGTAGAACACAAAGAATTGTGGGCGATAATAGTCATACTGCTTACCAGCATGTCATACTTTGATTCGGCGGTATTGTTGGAGGAAGTGGCCTAGACCGACATTACGTGACCGTGTTCATTAGACTGGTTCTACGGCGGTGCTTCGCACACAGGTGGCTAGTGGGTGTCTATTTCTCCAGCTTTAGTTGAATCGAGTTTGACTACGCCCGGTCTTTGTTGAAGGTTAAAACATCACACTTGACGAAAAATCGTTGTGGTTTTGATGCGTAGGTAAGAACGGTTCTTGCTAGAAGCCCGTAGCAGCCACGTAAAACTTGCAACAACAAAGTAGAGGATGTCTAACTTGTTTTTGCAGGGCTTGCTGTGATGTGATATGGTCAAGACATGATGATATATAAATTGTTGTATGAGATGATCATGTTTTGTAACAGTTATCGGCAACTGGCAGGAGCCATATGGTGTCGCTTTATTGTATGAAATGCAATCGCCATGTAATTCACTACAAAAAAATACACTTCCGTGATGATACGTGTTTGTCACAGTAGGTCACGTTTTCTGTCATGCATGTACATCCATGACAATTTTATGACAGAATCAAGATAGTCATACCAGTGCTGTTGTAGAAGTGTTCCATGACATTACCAAAATTATCATCACGGAAGTGTCCACTTCCATGACGATAAATCGCGCGTCACAGAAGTGCTTTCGTTAAGGGTGACCGACACGTGGCATCCATCGTAACGGAACGCCGTTAAGCTATCGGGTCCGGTTTTGGATCCGATAACCTGTTAACAGCCCCGACCAATGGGGATTTTCCACGTGTAAAATCATCATTGGCTGGAGGAAACACGTGTCGGCTCACCGTTGGGACAGATGTCATCCACTCATTGGACCCAAAGCGCCTATGATACGTCGACACGTGGCATGGCCCAACAGAGGCCCATTCCTATGAAAAGGCGGGCCCGTTTGACTTGGTAAAAAGGTGGTGGGCCGGCCCACGGCAAGCCTGTTAACGGCATGTTCGCATATAGCCCATTTACAGCCTGCTAACCCAGGGCCCGTTTACGGCCTATCCGAATTAGGCCCAGTAGCGTCATCTGGGCCGTCGAATATAATTCCAGCCCGTTTTAACTTCTGGCCCATGACTTCTTTCGGCCCATATGAGGCCCTTAGTAACCCTCGGCCCATTAACGGCCCGTGGTAAAACTGGCCCGTAATGAATAGTATATCACTTTATACCCATTAACGGCCCATTATTCCGTTGGGCCGTTTCCAGTCCATGTTATATTTCGGCCTTCTTAGGGCCCATTTATTCTTGGGTTCATTTCTAGCATTCGTTTACTTTCGGCTCGTTACTGTAATTTTCTGATTGTGGGCCAAATTCAGCCCGTGGTTACAGTCGGCCCGTTAATACATTGGGCCGTTTTCATAGCGTCATCAAATACAGCCGATTAACAACGGCCCGTTATGGTCGGCCCATGAATGGACGATTTCAACTCTAGCCCATTTACGGCCATAATGTGGTCTGTTATTGGCCCATGTTTGCCCACATACAGCCCGTAGAAGGCCCGTTGATGATACGGCCCGTAGAAGGCCCATTGTGTCTATGGCCCGTATAAGGCCCATTGTTTCTACGCCTCGTAGAAGGCCCATTGTTTCTACGGCCCTTAGAAGGCCCATGGTTTCTGTGGCCCGTAGGAGGCCCATGTTAACTACAGTAAATATGTAGCCCATGGTTAATGTGGCCTAGTTTTAAAAAATAGGTTATTGCGGCCACTAGAAAACCGCGGAAAAAGAACTGCACTGACTACAAGAAAACAAATAAACAAGACAATAAGGAAATAAATAAGCAAGCAACTTATGCTAGGCTATCACGGCTATTACACATAT
The DNA here is from genome assembly GCF_018294505.1 of Triticum aestivum. Taxonomy (NCBI): domain Eukaryota; kingdom Viridiplantae; phylum Streptophyta; class Magnoliopsida; order Poales; family Poaceae; genus Triticum; species Triticum aestivum. The sequence goes on along the minus strand of NC_057802.1, from coordinate 117,963,315 downwards.
TACATCCACTGGGCATCAAAGTTCGTCACCAGTGCAAATATAGGGAACAAAGCAGCATATAAACGCCGCAGCAAAACAAGTCCAGAACTGAAACCACTTCAGAAGAGCTCAAGAAACAATATCCTGGGTACCCATAATGCTGGCAAGATGCTTAGCAAGCTTATTAACTTTCTCTTGTTTGGCGCTTAAATCCTCCAGCACTTGCTGTTGCACCAGAAAGTATGCATCTGAATTCTGCAGGGACTTCCTCAGTCCTTCGGCTTCCTATCGCATAACATCTGATCAATGTCTTTCAACTTGAAGTTGAGACTCAAGAAGCCAAACTGATTCAGGCAGCGAGTTCGAAGAGCTAGTGCCAGCAGTAGTAGCTAGTAACTCGAACACTACATCAAGACAGGACTTTGGGTTGTCTCAGTGTCCTCAATATAGTTTTTATCAGCTTTCTTGGAGACCAACAGGGATGTCCCACTATCTTGAACCTTATCTGCATTACTTCCTTTACCATTGCATAACAGGGTACTCTTCTCCAATATTTTATCCGCGTACTAAAAGAGAAACAAACAAACACATCACAGGTTTACAATGTAGTATATGAAACTCATTTTGGTAAACCAGTTCAGTAGTAAGGTGGATAGGATAACAGCATGAAACAAACATATATCTATGTAGTATGGTCACTGTATGGTCTATATCATTCTAGTTTATGTTGCCAAATCAAGATAGATACAGTTTGAATCATATCTATTCAAGACAAAGCAGCATAGACAGAATATAAGTGTGGGAAACTACACAGCAATAACAACACTTGTAATGTGCATGGCATGAGAACATAACTGTTTATTCAATTGAAACTGAAATCAACATAGAGCAAGTTACAACAGCAAACACGTTAAAGAAACAGATTTAAAACATACCTGTTGCGCCATTGGAGTTTCAATTGCATCCTTCAAATTTGAAATTAGTTGGTATGAGTAAATACAGTGATGCAAGAGCAAAGTAGTATGAACCATAGCCACGGAAGCTGACCTGAGAACAATTCTTCTTCTGTTTTAAGCGTTGACTTGGGGTTCGGAGTGGTGGTCCTCGTGCTTTGGGCACTGCAGTTGCCTTACTAACTGCTCGTGTTTGGGTGCTATGTGGTGGAGACGGTGCTGTGTCAATGGGAACTGGGTTACTATCTGCTGGGGTTGGGGTTAGAAGGGGTGTAGCTGGTTCTCTGTCCAACTGGGTAGGGGTACAATCTGCGTGTGTCTGGGTTATGTGTGGTGGGGCTAGTTCTTGGGCAAGTACAACCGTGGTTCTATCTCCATCGACAGGTAGCACGATCTTTTCTGAAGACCGTGTTTTTACTCCCACAGATACTGCCATCACCCCCTCCAATTGAAATGGCTGATAAACAAGAAAAGTAATTGAATGTACAGACATTGTAAGATAGACAGGTGCAATGGATAGTAGGGAAGAAAACAGGGCATGAAATAATGCACATTTATGTTGTCTAACCAAACAGAATAGCAGGACATAATTTCACATATATGATGGCTAATTAAACAGGATAGCATGACACAATTTCACATGTATGATGGCTAACTAAACAGGATAGAATGACATACTTCAAAATATGATGACTACGTAAACAGGATGACATGATATAACTATACGATGTGTCTATTAAGTGGTTGGCATGCCATAAATCACAAACATGCCGTCGATGGAAACATGATGGCATGATATAATTCACGGATAGAATGACATAATTCAAAATATGATGACTATGTGAACAAGATGAGATGATATAACTATATTATGTCTTTAGAAAATGTGTTGGCATGCCATAATTCAGATACATGCTGTCTATGTAAACATCATGGCATGATATAATTCAAATATATGATTTATATACTAAGGAAGTGAGCAGAGGGCAATCGCATATATGATGTGTCAACTAAGGAGTTGTCATTCAATATCGTGTATATGATGTAAAAACTAAGCATTGCAATACAACATATGCATGATATGAGTAATATAACCCTGCCAAATTTGAGCATACACCTCAGGGGGATAATAGGATTGGTCATCTGCCTCTGAATCCTCCTCTGAAGAGTTATCTGTAACCAACAAGATATCTGCTTCAGCAGGTAGCATTGTCTGCTCTGAAGACCTTGTTTTCACTCCAGATTTCTCCATCACCAATTCAAATGGCTGATGCACAGGAAGAGCAGTTGAATATACAAACATTGTCGACAAAAGCAATGAGAAATACAAAAAAAGGATGGCATGCTATAATTCACATATATGATGCTTGGCTAAACAACATGGCATTGCATAATTCACATATACAATGCCTTGCAACAAGATAGCATTGCATAATCACATATATAATATCTTGCAACAAGATGGCATTGCATAATTCACATATATGGTAATTAGACACTAAACAGGTGGCATTCACACAAAGCATGTCTAAACTAAGCAAATGACATAGCAATGCAAGATACCATACGCACGATATGAGCAACATAACCCTGACAAGTTAGAGCAAGCACCTCGGGGGGGATAGGACTGGTCATCTGTCTCTAAATCCTCCCCTGAGGAGCTATCTGTAACCAGCAAGACATGCGATTCATCAGATAGCATTGTCTGCTCTGAAGACCTTGTTTCCTTTTCCATGACCGTGCCGAATGGCTGATGCATAGGAAGAGTAATTGAATGTACTAAAATTGTTGACAAATTTAACACGTAATAAAAAATGATGTCATGATATAATTCACATATAAGATGACTGGCTAACCAGGGTGGCATTGCAAAATTCACATATATGATGCCTGGCTAAACAAGATGGCATTGCATGATTCACATATACGATAAAGAAACTAAACAGATGGCATTGACACAAAGCATGTCTAAACTAAGCAGATGCATCTTTGATGTATACATTAAGCAATGCAAGGCACCATATGCTTGATATTACCAACATCAGCATGCCAAGTTAGAGCGAAGACCTCATGGGGTAAATAGGAGTGGTCTTCTGCTTCTGAATCCCTCTCAGAACAGTTATCTTCCTCTTGATTACGATCCGAAATGGGTGGAGGGGGGCTGCCTTTGCGCCCACCATGGAGCGACGTCTGCATGAAATTTTATTGCCACGCAAGGCTCGTCTCTTTTGCTCTACATGTTCAGTTCCATTGTGTACAATAATTGACATGCATAGGAATAAAACATAGTGAGATTATGTAAGGAGTGCATGCACAAATCCAGAGTGATGGTAGCAAACTGTGGATAGACCCAAAACCAATGATAGCAGGCAGATAATAGCTTTAGTGAAAAAATACAGATAATGGCTCCTTTAATGTTTGTTTGCACCCAACATGAAACTCATAGTAGACACCCGAGATTAACCAGATAGTACTGATTGCTGCCCCAATATGTACCCCACAACCATTTAAAAACTCAAGTTTCAACATAAGTTTGGACCTGACTCAGAGTCTAATAGGTGAACACGACGATAAAGTAGCATGTCATCATATTAAGCGATGCATAACGTAAGCAGACACGAAAGAGTGCGACCTCTCTTGCGGACCCGTGTAGTCCTCAAGGTCATCTGCTCAGTTGATGATGGTAATGCAGTTGTCGTGGCTGCTGGCGGCGGGGAAGAAGATCTGAGGCGGCGAAAGACAGTCTGGAGAGCGGATCCCTGCTGTGGTGAACCCTTCCGTCGTTGGAGCAACTGAGCTGGGGTGGAACACGGCACCGCAGGAGCAGGACAAACCACACAAGGTTTTCTTTGATACATATATGTAACAGAAGTAATTGTGTAAGGGCTTGTTTGAATTTGAGGATCTAACAATGCAGGGGTAGGAATTAGACAGGAATATGATAGGAATGCACGTGCAAAACAAAGAATTTAAAAACACATGATTTCTGCCAATCTGGGTGTTTGGTTCACAAGAATTGGAAGATCACAGGATGGAAAGAAGCATGGTGAGATTAAGTCAAACCACAAGAAAATGTACGCTTATAATGCTATTATGCTACTATCTCTTAGTCTTGTGCTTCATGAATAGGAATTTGAAAAGGAGGACAAGTGGAAATTAAAATTCCTACTGTTTTTCTTTCAAGGAGACACTAAAGGAACAAATCCTACAGTTTTCCTTTGCTCCATTCCTTTGCACCAAATTCATGAAAAGTAGTACCATAGGAAACTTTCCAATTCCTATGTTTTTCCTTCACTTTCCCTTTCAAGCACTGGCGATTCTAGTAGGCAGGCTTGATCAAGGAAAAGCCTACACTAAAAAAATGTTTTTGTGCTACTTCTATTACTTTGGACCCAGGCCACCGCCCTACTAGCTCAACTCCCAGGGCCATCGACAAATGCACAAAGATAAATAATGATGGCGTTCAAGAGAGTCCATCACGGATAGCTAAGTTGCGTGGTACCTCACTGCTTGTCATATAGTAGGATAAAATAATTGTATTTCCCATTACTCCGTGTGCTCAGTGGACAATATATATAACATTTAGAGTAAAAAAGATATGCAACAAGTGTACAACCTCTTTAGCGAAGCCATGTCGATCTCAGCGTGATTGTGTTGGTCGGTGAGGATGCTCCGGCTGACTTGGCTATCGGAGGAGGGGAAGAAGATCTTAGGCGTCTGGAGATGGAGCCCGAGGTACTGCTCTGCTGTGATGGAGGGTTTCATCGTTGGAGCAGCTCCGGTGAGTTGTACGATGTCGAGGCTGAAGCAGGACAAGAGAGACAAGGTTAACCTGAGTGGAATTCTAATAGCATCTCCAATAGATGACGTAAAATACATAACCACAAAGTGCTAGATGTAAAATACATCAGCCGCTCATCTTTGAACTTAACCGTCGAAACTGAATTTAACTGTCGAAACTGAACTTGACTGTCGAAACTGAATTTTGCTATCGAAACTGAATTTTACTATCGAAACTGAACGCACTAGATGTGAGGCTAGATGTCAGTCGACTGACTTTTTCATCTCTGGTCAGTCGATTTTGCAGCCGTTGGATATGAAATAAAGGGCCTGCAGTTCATCTTCAACCTCCACCCCCCTGAGCGGCCAGCCACCACCGGCTAAACAGCTGCCCGCGGCCGGCGGTGCGCCGCCCCGCCCGCCCCAAAAACACTCCCCACCGCCGGTCCGCTGCCCTGGCTATCCCTCTAGCCCCCCCCCGTTCCGAGCTTTTTCTTCGGCGATCCCCACGCCACCGCCCCACCACCACTTGCGACCACCGCCCCCACCCTGAACCCTAAGATAGATAGTGGGGTACCTCTCCGGCGAGCCCCCTCCCCGCTACGGTTGGTTTTCCTTAACTCCGGCGAGCCCCCCACCTCCTGAAAATCGACTGACCCAAAAGTCGATTCATTCGACTGAAGTGTAGCTAAATCGGAGCAGCATCGCAAGCAAGAGCAAGAGCGAGAGCAGCAGCGCGAGCAAGAGCAAGAGCAGACAAGGCAGGGGACCAAGAGCAAGAGCAGAGTAGCAGCGCGAGCGAGAGCTAAAGCAGCAGTAGCTCCTACTGATGTGGACGTCGCCGCCGAGGGAGCGACGCCGTGGAGGAAGTGGCCGGCGACGCCGCCGTGGATGGAGCCGCGCCATGTCGGCTCGGGACCGAGCGCCGGTAGCACCGTGAGATCCGATCAAGAAAAAAATGTGGCGATTAGTGTGCAACCTCTTTGGTGGCGCCGATTAGGCCACAGCTTCATCCGAGGAAACGGTGATGATGATGCTCTTCTGGTGGTGCAGGTGAAGACGGCGGTGTGGGAATGGAGGTGGCGCGAAAGACGAGGGGAACGTCGGGGAAGCTGATTGGAGGTGGAGGACGGGGTGGCTGAACTGGCAGGACGACCAGATCGACGACGGATCCTCATCCGATACGGTCGATGAGGGACGTCAAGGTGTTGCTGTGGACGACGTCGTCGGGGAAGAGGCTCCGGCTGGGTGGCAGACGGAGGAGGGTGTGGGCTTCGCGGGTTTTCCCGGCCCCAGTGTACGAATGGGTGGGCGGATGGGATGGGAGTGGGGAACCATGGCTTAGGGACGCGCTTGTCCGAAATGTGGGGTAAGTTACGAAAGTACCCCCACCGATTTGAGGCGGTTCTTTCGGTTCAGGGGTATCACGGGCATTTCACGTGTCGGAATTTCACAGGAGGTGGGAGTTTTCGTGCGCGTTGTAATTTTGGAATAGCAAGGCGCGGGTTGAGATGGAGGGAGTTGTCGGAGCACAACGAGACAAAGATTTATCTTAAATATTTCGCAGCATGATATACAGAGACGCTAGCTTGAAATTTTAGCATAACAAGGCGCGGCTTGAAATTTTGGGAGAACAAGCTTAACGTGTACCAATAAAAATGACAATTTAGACTAGTATGATATACTACATACAATGTGTTTAACACGCACAACACACACACAGACACCGTTTAGACTAGTAAGGTACACGTGCATTGCACTTATGAGATTTGGCAACCAAATTATGAATAAATACCACATTATAGCATGTAAGCTTTGAGTCATATATGCATGATGTAGATGTTCATTTAATTCTTATAGTTCATGTCATTCAAAATCATCTAGTTTTTATAAGAAAGCTAATCTATTTTAAGATTCACGGAATTGTGCATTGTAAGGCATAAAGTAAAAAACAAATCATGTAGAAAAACATTTGGGCAATCTGATACGGAAGGTTCTAGAACAAAGAAGAAGTGCTTGTGTTTTGAGGTTTGTGCATTATGCTTAAGTTCAACCATAGAGTCTTCTAGATTGTACATGTGGCAAAATCTTGTGGAATCTAGATGATATCCAACGGCCAGTAGTGCTCAAATTTACCAGCTCTGCACCATCGGATTGGCCTCATCCAACGTCCATCTTTCAAAATTAAAGTTATCCGCACACTATATAAAAAATAAAAAATATAATATATATAGGGGTATAGATATAGATATGTGATGCGAAAGCCACCCATCATCTCCAATTAGAATAGTGTGCCCATGCATGGATGCAATGTGGCCAAACGATGTCTGCCATCGGTATCTGAAATTCAAACCAGTCTAACCTTGTTCAATGTGTATACATTTCAACATGCTCGTTTCCAAACCACACCGCACAGATCTCCGTTATATTCATGCAGGCATGGGTTTCAAACATCATGATCTCTTATTCAAATATTTGAATTCAACTTTACATTGATTATGACCTCACCTAGTCTTTTACACCCACACATTGGTCTTCTCTTTATAATTGTACCACTAACTTTCTCTCGTGCATGCATGCACACACACTACTAGTCGGCATTATCCATCGCACACATGCAATCTTTTTCTTCAGGTCCGTCTCCCATGAAGGCACACACACACATCCCCCTCTCCATCATATCGGGCATTCTTTATCTCTCACGTGCATGCGCAATGATCGATGTTCCTCTATGTGTGTGTATATAGCTAGCTCTTTCATAGTTTCCACATAAACCGATCAATCTATATATCTAGTGAGGTCTCACCCTCTTTCCCACGTCCACATCGATCAATCTATACCTCTCTATACAGGATTACATATATAGCTAATACACCCACATTAATTATATATCCAACGCCCCCCTCTCATCATCCATGCCTTCCGCTTCATCTCGCAGACGCGCGCAAAATGGCGAAGACAGGGGGCAGCAAGGGCCCTGCCCCCCTAACATCACTATATATCGAGGCTAATATGAATGTGATCATTAGACAATTGCTGGTAAAAATGGTTTAAGTTGATGAATTGGCCCTCCTCGTAAAGGATTAGCAATGCTTGGCCCCCTAGCTCATGGGACATTTTTCATGGCTCCGCCACTGCACGGAACAACGCACGTTCTCGCACCCTCTCTCTAAATATCGATCTCGCAGTTGTGCACTCTTTCATAGTCTCCCTCCACTCGGCCCCTCGCACCATCTTCTAGCCCCCCACCGGATTTTGCCACATGTACAATCTAGCAGACTCCATGGTTGAACCTAAGCATAATGCACAAATCTCAAAACAACAGTGGTTCACCTTTGTTCTAGAATCTTCCGTATCATAACTGCCCAAACTTTTTTTCTAGTTGAATTGCCATTATTTGTTTTTTACTTTATGCTTTACAACGCACAATTCCATGAATCATAAAATAGATTAAGGGCTTCTTTGATTCAAAGGATTCAAGGAATTTTGGAGGATTCTAATCCTAAGGAATTTTTCCTATCTTGGTTGTTTGATTCATAGGATTGTAAACCACAGGAATTTTTCCATATGATTCATTTGCACTAGATTTCATAGGAAGCATCCCATCCACTCAAACCTCTTTGAAAGAATTCCGCGTTTTTTTGTGCACAATCAAACACTCGTACAATCCTGTAGGATTCAAGACGACATGCCACTCTAATCCCATGTTCTTCCTATTGCCGCGTTTTGGAAATCGTACGAATCAAAGAGGCCCTAGGTTTTTTTATAAAAACTAATTGATTTTGAATGAGATGAACTATAAGAATTAAACGAAGGTCTACATCAGGCATATATGACTCAGAGCTTACATGCTATAGTGTGGTATTAATTCATAATTTGGTTGCAAAATCTGACGCGTGCAATGCACGTGTACTTTACTAGTACTTCGAGTATGTGCAAAACACAATGGCACGCTACATAGTGTCTCTCTTACAGTTCATGAAGCCACGTGGCACATGTGGACGTGTTTTCGCGACATCCTTGTGTGGATTGATCACAGTGACGTGCTGCTGGTTCCAGAAGAATGTACTCGTCCTCCCTGAGCCACACTGGCGGTACATGCACGAAGCGAAGATGTGCACGCACGCCACGCATGCACTCATTCCCTCGCACGCACACGCGGGTACACGAGCGGACGCATTTTTGTACCAAGATCCACCCCATGTGATAATTTGATGCGTGTAAAGTCCTTCACTTCATTGATGGTCAATTAATACAGCGCATGCAAATTGAGTGGACGTGAGGGCGGAAGAAAGACAATACTACTCCACTGCGCGCATGCGAGTAGTTAAATCTGGGTTGCTAGTAGTACTTCCATTGGCCTCCTTCGTATTTTGTGCCAATTTTTGACAGTAACATAATATTTACGCATCTGAGAAGTGTAGTCTACTTGAAATTTATGTTCCACTAAACTCATCGGGAGCTGTTTCGGGCCTCGAAACCAAAACCCATCAATTTATCTTTAGCTTGTTCCCATCACATTCGAAAGTACTAGTGCTACAATTAAGTGCAAGCCTTCTCACACCTACTAGTACGTACCAAACCTGAACATGTTCCCACTATGCAGGTATTAGTACTAGTGCTAGTACTTAGGTTATAAAAAGGGGAACTACCTAACCGAAAATTACTCTACCTTTCCTCCTCATAAGTGCTTCTTCTTCATCCATCCTTGCCATGTCCGGTGCGCAGAGCTCTAGGTCGAGAACTACTCGTAACAAGGGAGCGGCAACCAAGGCTACGGAAAAAAAGAGAGGGCTCGCCGCCACACAGAGACCTCGAAAGATCTCTCACGGGCTGGCGATGGCTCCTAGCAGCGCCCTAGCCGCGGAGGTGAACATACTGTGCTGGCGGTGCTGGAGTCGTTATCCCTTGACGGCATGCCCGATCAGCTCAATAAGCACCTCAATAAGCAGAAGGAGTTCATCCACGGCTTGGTGGAGCTGCTGAAGGAGAGCCTCGACGACATGCCCGCTGAGCTCAATAAGCAGGGGGAGTTGACCGCCTGCTTGGTGATGCTGCTGAAGAAGAGCATTGCCTCAGAGAAGAAGGCGACCGGAAAAATCCTGCAACTTCAGGAGGACAAGGCGAAGCTCTGCCACGAGCTCGACCTGCTGAAGGAGAAGAACACCGGCTGGAACAAGCTGCATGAGAGTAGTAGTTCCTCGATGAAGATGCTGTAGGCCCTCGTCATGGAACAGAAGGAGGAGTTGGCGAAGCTCCGCATCGAGCACCCGGCTGTTGTCAAGGTACGTAATGCGGCCGTGGAACAGGTGATGAAGGCTCGCGTCGAGAAATCCCACTTCATGGACAGAATGAAGAAGATGGCGGAGGAGACGCGCAAGGAGATGGAGGTCATGGAGGCGATGAAGAAGCAGTTACAACTCCACATCGAATTAGATCATTTGGGGTCATAATCTTCCTTCTTCTTTTGCTCCTATGTTTCTTCGCTTCGGGTGTTTCGCCGCACGTGTCACGTTCTCTGCGAGGCATGAATAGAACAATGATAACAATGAGATGACTAGCAAATTAGATCATTTTTAAAGCCATATGGCATTGGGCTGCCGTGTTTCGTGCTCCTCCGTCGTGGTACTACTACAGTGGAAAACTTGAGTATGCCGCACGGTTCTTTGCTCCTCCTCAGGTCGTCGGCACATTTATACGAGCAGTCAAATCACAAGGCCCCGCCTTCTAGTAGTAATGAGCCGTCAAATCACAAAGGCCCTCGCCTCTCCTGAAAAGGACCAAGCTAGACTGCCCCGCCCTCTATCCTTTTAAAAATGTATACATTTGTACAGTAGTAGTATCGATGGATTGCGCCATGGAGCAAAACTAACAAGATGAAATTAAAGAAAAAAGGTGGTACATATAGAGAGCGCTCGTCGCCAAATTATGCATATACTATATGACACTACCCACTATGAAGGTACTAGTAACATAGACTAGTAACTAGTCTATGTTACTCTCCACTATGACCAGCCAAAGTCGAGGTGCGGATACCAACGAGGGCCTGGTTGTGTCTATACTTGGACAACTCACCTGACTGCATGCGCACCAGGGAGACGAAGCTCGTGTCGTGTTGGTGCCATGTGCCGCCCGCACATTAACCAAAACCTCGCGCCTCCATCTTAGCCTGCGCGTTTTAAACTTCTCAATCTCAAGGCCAAGGAGCAACGTGAAACCTATGATAGAGCCAATCGGATGGTTGAGAACACTACAATTCGTAGCTACAGATGCGTGTGTGAGAGAGGACGAGTGCATGCGTGCACCTCTTCTCGGAGTACAAGTGTATGTTGGTGGCATCGACCTAGGGAGCAGTGATGGTGCGTGCGAGAAGTCCTGAGAGATAGGTGTAATGCGTCTGAAAAAAAGACTAGTCTATAGCTCGCCACGAGGCTATTCTTGTCGAACGCCAAGCGTAAGATATGTATCGGACGGTGCCAGTTTTTGCACATACACAGCAGTAGAAAAAGAACTAGTACCATGGCATATGCTACACCACGGCCAAGAAAACGTGCCGACGTTACGCCATCCGGGAATAGTGTCGCACTTCGAAACTAGAACCGTCAATTAATTTTGAGCGCGTCTCATCACATTCCAAATTACTACTACTACCACGCTATATTTAATTGCAAACCTGTTCACACCGATCACAACCTAAACGGTTTCCCACTTAGGAGCGTATTAGTAGTACTCGGTTATAACTACTACTATGCTAAGATGACTGCACATTCCTCCTCAACTCCCCATCCACCAAAAACAATCAAGTCAATCAAGCCATGGCCAGCGTGAGTTCTGGGTCGAGAGATTTCCACCAGGGAGAGGTGAGCATGGAAGAGGAAGCACGAGAGATGTCCCGCCTCACCGCGAAAGCAGCCGACATGTCCGGCCGTGCAGCAGTAGCAGCACAGAGGTCCCGCCGCCCCGCCGAAGCAGCACAGAGGTCCGGCCGCGCCGTCGATGTAGCAGACTGGTCCGGCCACGCCGCGGAAGCAGCAGAGATGTCCCGCCGCACCGCCGAAGCAGCATGGAGGTCCTGCCGCGCCGCGGCGGCCTGTGAAAATTTCTCGTGGGCAGGCGAGGACTCTTATAGGCACATGCATGCGATGGTCCATAGCCAGATGGATCATATCTCCGGCTGGGCGAGGTTGCAGGACGAGGCTACCAGCGTCATCCGGAAATTAGGGGAGGGCAATGTGAAGCTTCGGGGAGAGCACGACCTGCTGAGGGCGAAGATCGCCGAAAGGGCGAAGCAGGAGGAGGAGACTGCTGCCTTGTTGCATAGGACAGGCATCATCATCAAGAAACTTATGGACGAGAATGCCATGCTCCGCATCCAGCGCAACAGGCTGGTGGAGGAATCCATGGATGCTGCCAAGCAGCGTATTAAGGACATGAAATTGATGAAGGAGATCATCGCCCGCCGTGAGAACTAGTCTCCGTGACCTGCAGCGCATAAAGAAAGTAGAGATCAGCGAGCCAGATCATTGTATGCGTCTTCCTTCTTCTTTTGCCCTTGTGTATTTTGGGTGTAGCCGCATGTGGCTTTTTTAATTACCTTCGTAATTATGTAAGACAATTATTATCCACTCTCGTCGTCCTTATATATATTCATCAGTGTTGCTATAAGTCGCAGTAGATGCTATATAGGTCCGTCGGATCTTTCATCAAGATCCGTGCAAAATTTTCTTTTCAGATTTTCTTTTTTCTCTCTTGAATCTCAGTCGAGTGAGACATTGCCACGACATTAAACAGAGGATCGGGCGCCATTAATGGAGACCTTGGGAGAGAGGTGGACGGCAGATGGAGGTCAAAGGGCTCTCGTCCCGATAAGCACGCGCAGGGGTCTGATCGCATGCCTCCCGTACTCAAATAGCTACCCTACACGGCGCCTCCTAGCTAATAAAAAAAGGGGACGCATGGCGGCACGTAAATGGTAAACAGAACGTCCACGGTTTCAATAATACTTGTGTTTCCGATTGTACCGTGACATCACTTGTTCCAAAATGACTTTGTTGATTGTTAATGTGTGTGCCTTCGCGAATCGGACAGCAAAATTACCACAGCATGTTGGTGCCATGTCATGACACCAAGCCAAGTTTCATGATTTTCATGCGTGTTTCGGATTTACAGGAATTAAAAAACCAAGTTTCTCCATGTTTTCAGCCAAGCCATGACGCCCAGATGTTTGAATTTCATTCCCATTTCTGGCATGGGACCTAGAAATTTACCTGAGGACACACATGTGATTTTTCAACCAGCTTTGGTGCACTGGAGCATGTGTTTGTATTTAAAATTTGAATTATGCACACAAAGGTGACACGTTCCCTCTCAGAACCTCGATCCTGCTTGAGAGAAGCTCCGGTTTGCAAGAAACTTATACCAAAACTTGTTCCTATTCTGCAATTTTTTTACCACAGCATGGTAGTACCATGACATGACACCATGCCAAGTTTCATGATTTTCAGGCGTGTTTTGGATTTACAAGAATTTTAAAACCAAGCTTCTCAATGTTCTCGGCCGAACCACGATGCCCAGATGTTTGAATTTCATTCCCATTTCTTGCATGGGACCTAGAAATTCACCCGAGGACACACATGTGATTTTTCAATCAACTTTGGTGCACAGGAGCATGTGCTTGTAGTTGAAATTTGAATTATGCACATTAAATGACTAGAAACTCAATTAATGTATAAAAAAGGCCAAACGAACCCGGAATAATTCCAAAATTTAACAGGGCACTCATATAGTTCTATGTTGCTTCTGTAAAGAAAATCTGGGGGGAGGCAACATATATTGTTTCGCACACAAAGATATAAAGAAATAAAGAAATTAGTATACCTATTTAATTCTTGGGTTCTTATTATTTATGCCACTAGTTGTGTATCACTACTCAGTTTTGCCATTAGAAGTTACAACTACTCAAAAAATGCCATCGATCCGTGAGATGCCTGCTCAAAAATGCAATTAGATATCTAAAAAATGCCATCGTTAAGTTAGATGTTTGCTCAGAAATGCCATTAGACATTGTTATTTTCACATCAAACCCGTTGACCATGTTACATGACAAAAATAAGCTGATTCTCACAATGATAAGTTAATGGTGTCCAGCACAACACACCCCTCAAATAAAACTAAGCACCCGGGAATTCTTTGACAAAACTAAGCACCCTGAAATTCTTTGACAACTAAACTGCTGGCTATATGATGTTGACCATATATATTGTACGTATATAATGTGAAGGAACGAGTGGTAGCACTATACCAACTAAAAGATAAAATGTATGAAATATAACGAGAAGAAACATAACATAGTTCTGCTGGGGGCTTAGCACAACATACCCCTCAAATAAAACTAAGCACACTAGAAATAAAACTAAGCAACTAATCCAGTAGACGCTGCATTAGAACCACCATGAGCAAAGACACTGCCACCTTACTCGGAGTCCTCATCCACGTCCTCGACTTCGTCCTTGTCCCTCTTCCTCTTTGTCGATACTTCTTTGCTTGAACCGCACACTTGGCTCTTGCTCTTCATCCAACCCTTGTAGTTATTGAAACAAAGGTAGCCATCCATTGCAGCATAGTGGATGTGGTCTATATCTAGTACAGTCCACTGCCATGCATGATGAAATGTGTGCGGAGGTTTCTTCAGTTCACGTACGAAGGATGAACCATGGCTCCTGCCAGGGTCAGCAATGAAGGCTGATCAAGGGAGGGCACCAGCCGTTCCTTTTGGAGGTCGAAGGGGTCGCCTACAACGAGGCCTATCCGACCCAGGATTTCCTTGTCGTTCCTAAAGTCTACAGTAACGAATTTGACTTGGCCGCCCTTGAGGAACTTCTTAAATTCCTCGCACTCAACGTCGGCATGGCATATGTGGTAGACCAAGCATAAGTCATGCAGGCAAACCTGGATCACGGCGAGCTTCTTCTTCTCTGCCTCCTTTAGATTCTTCTCGCTTCCCAGGACTGTGGTGTACTCAACATCTAGCCCAGCGACCCACTCATCATTTGAGTTTTTGAACATGCGTTTGAAGGGAGCAAGGCATTCTTTCACTGTTGTGGAAGAACGGGTGTAGATGACGTCAAACTCATCGCCGGTGATGGTTCTAACCTTGTACTCACCGCCGATCATGGAGATTTGGGACGCCATGGATTTGGGAGGAGGGTTAGGATTAGTGGAACTACCGTAATGTGAAAGGACGGGACGACTAGAAGCGGTTTATCGATTGTAAAAATGTCGAGTGGGGGGGGGGATTCATGCGAATGGCAGGGTAGTGGCTTGCCCAATTAGATGTCATGTCTACTCGACGCCAAATTAAATGGCTTTCGATGTCATGTCAAGCATCGGGAAAATTACTGGTGATACGAAGCTTTCCATTCTCCCATGATACGGGCTTCCGAGAGCCCTTGGATCTGAGATCGAACGGTTGCATGGCGTGATTCTAGACCTATGGGTGAATATCCTATCCTGGAGGGTTATTCTGCAAATTTTCAGCAACTTAGCATGCGACTGTTCGATCTCAGATCCAAGGGCTACCAGCAGCCCGTATCATGGTCGCGCCTACCACGACCTTCACCTCGCTCGCGCGGTCGCGCCCTTGGAGATTTAACATGTTGCATTAGGCTATCTGATGTTGGCATGTCATACATAGTCATCACTTAGTCACTCATGCAACAAGTTTAGCTATAAGGTTGGCTATAAGAGCATTTTCTGTTTACTTCTCTCTATCTCTTTCTTCATAGTATTTATTGCATTTGCCAAGGAGTGACCTCTTCCAATGAAATGGTGCTTCGATGAGGTGCTATGGGCATTAAATGGCTTAGCAACTCAAGTCCCCAATGCATAGGTGCTTAGTTTTTTGTTGCTAAGTTTGCTTCATCTAGGTACACGCGCTTATCACCGTTTCTTCCTGGGGTCACCCAACTAGTCTCTCTCTTCTTAATTAACTTACCACATCAGACTTTATGCCTATGTGTCAGGCTTAGCACCTGTAGGATCAAGTACAATAGTGGGCTATAAGCCCGCTTTACATGGCATTTTTGCATATGTGGGGGAAAGAGGCAAGGAAAAAGTGGAGGAGTGGGCTCTCAAGCTGCTGCCAATGCATGGGTGCTTAGATGAGGTGCTAAGCACATTAAATAGCTTAGCAATTATACTCCCCAATGCATAGGTGCTTAGCTTATGGTAGCTAAGCTTGCTTCATTTAATGATTTAGCAAACAAAGCTCTTCATGTTTTGGTGGGCTTCCTTCCTTTAAATGTTTTGTCTAGGTTCACGCGCTTAGCATTGTTTCTTCCTGGGGTCACCACACCCATCTCTCTCATCTTAAATAACTTGCCACATCAGATTTTTTACCTACGTGGAAGACTTAGCACCTGTACAAGGTGGAGCATTGGGAGGGGCCTCAAGCAAGAGCCAGCCTCTACATGGTGGAGCATCGGGAGAGGCACCTGTATGGAGGTGGTCAGGAATCCGGAGACTCACGCCGGTCGTAGCACCACAGTTAAAATGATAATGGCAAGTCAAATCATCAGGCCCCACCTGTCCAGCAGTAACTCACTGTCAAATCACACAACCCTACTTTGCAGCAGCCTACTCCCTCATCTTCTCCCGTCTCTGTCGAACCGACTAGGCGGAACTTCCCCGCCTACCGCGCGGGAAAAGCCCCGCCCTCGACTTTTAAATAGTACAATATACTAATTTTGTATCCATGGATTGCGCCATGGAGCAAAGCCTCAAGAAAACGGCGATACACATGTACGGAGTATACGACACGCCCGTCGCGTTCGCATCGCACCCCAGACGGTCGGTCGGTCTGGCACACCGCTCTCCGAATGGAACGCGCGTCATATTGTGTTTGCACAAACATGTGGGACCGCAATTGAGAACCGATCATAGGCACACTCCCCGGCCCCGCAAGTCGGGTGAGTTAATAGAAGAGAGAGACGAGCGATAGTACTACTAGAGAAGTGTTGTAGGAGTACATACGTTGGTACCTGGACGATCCCTGCAAGACACGGAAGATCAGTTCGTCCATGCATGTGACCAGACTCCAGCAGACACGCTTGGATTGGCTATCATCTACATATCGTGCAGGCTGGGTTGTACAGGGCTGTAGTTCTGGTGAGAAATCTAAAAAAGGTTTGTTGTCATCTCGCAAAATTAGGTGTCATGTGCTTCGGATCACTGCGAGGGTTAAACAGCGACAACTGAGTTGGGCTAGTCATTGGGGGCACATGCACGAAGACTACTCAGCTGCCATCTAGGTCAAGCCAGCTATGTTAATTAGGACATCTATCGACGGATCCCTTTTCTACGAGTTTATCTTTAATTTGAGCTTTGATCCTCGTCTAGTTTGTCCGTCGGGATTCATCTTGTCTCCTTTGGGCAGTGAGGTTATGATTTCTTGTCATGTGGCATTTTTTCGTGTTATATGTTATAATTCGGTGCTTCAGATCAAAATGATGACAACTGCGCCTCCGGGGCACGTGCATGAAGACTTCTCGACAGTCATTGCCGAGGTCAAGCCGGCTCCGACTGGTAGACAAAAGAAAACTAGTACTCCACCATATAGGCAGGAGCCTCCGCGCTTGCTTGCTAGTGTTGCTCTCTTCACACTGTCTCGTCCTCTCCAGATCTAAACACGACAGCGGTGGCCACACACTCTCTCTCTACTCACCGCTGGTCATAGATCCAGTCGGATCCTCTCCGCCAGGGAAGGTGAGAAGGTGCAACGTTCATGCGGTCGTCCTCGGTGACGGATCTTACCCACTGCTGGCGCGTCCCGATCAGCGTGCCTTGCTGTTCTCTCCCAAGCATCACTGGCGAGGGAGGGCCTCCCACCCCTTCTTCCCCGCTGCCGTAGTGTGGGTAGATCCGGCCTCCCGCCGCCCACCTAGCGACATCCCGGCGACCTTCAGGTATAACTTCCTTTGAAATCGGCCTTGCTCTACTTCCCGAGCTCCTGACGTCCCTGCATTTGTATCTTTTACTATTTCTCATGCCCCCTCATAGATAGGATCGATCGGCTGTACGAAAACCACCTAATTTTTTACTGTTAAGAGGTAAAACTAGTTCATGCACTCGAATCTAGTAGTACTTGGTTCAAACAAGGAAGAAAGGGGGTGGGGGTGGGGCAAGATTTGTTACCTGAATCTAGGACTTGGTCGAAAGAGGAAATAATGGGGGCGAAAAGTAGCAGAGACTGGCTATCCAACTGGTCTCTAGGTCTAATAGGGAAATAAAGGGAATGCAGTACAAACTCAATATAAACCCGATCTATTGGTTGAAAAAGGAAAGAAAGTGGGGACTGGGGGACAAGTCAACAGAGTAAGTCCAGCACTAGATTTGCTAGCCTCACACAGTATAAGGTGGCTATATACCGAACAAAAATGGGACCAACCCAGATATCCTCTTCTGATGTTTGTTGCCCCGGGCCGCTCTTATGTAATGCCACTGGTAAAATGTAGCAGTCACACTATTAAAAGTAAGGACATGTTAAACCAATGTTGTTTTCAATGTAATGCCTCCAGTAATATGAATCAATGGCACTTTTTTTCATGTCCTGCTAAATTTTCAAATAAGATAAGTTGCTTCTTTTCGTTAGAGATGCGTCCGCCTACTCTCTCGTGCCCAAATACCGACTCTATAGCAGCTGTTAATGTAATGTTGCTGGTAAAATGAAGCAATGACACCATTAAAGTAATGTCGCATTTAACGGTTGTCATAGTTAATCCTAATGCCCACACTAATATCTAGCAATGCTGCTAGAAATTGCTAATGTCCTTGTACGATTGCCATTCAGATAAGGAACATGCTTTTTTTCATTTGATGCATGTTTCATCACTTGTTAGTCACCCTCCTTTCCACCTTTTTTGTGCAAACAGAGATATACATTTCACGCTTGATCTTAGTTGAACCGCACAAATGATATCCAAATTATAGTTGAACATTCCAGGAGCTTCACGACCAACCTTGATGTTGCTCAATTTTATTGCAACTAATGAATAAGAAGCTCTGTGTGTTTCATTTTCTGATGGAAATGGAACCGGGGCTGGAGCCCTTTTCTTAAAAAGAAGAAGAAGAAGCTGCTAGCTAATGGGACATTGCTTCATTTTAGGTGAACTGCGCCAAAAGGTCCCATGAATTGAATCATCCATGTTGGTGACTGCTACCTCTTGAGCATGCGTTGGTTTTCCTTGAAGAGGAAAGGGTGATGTAGCAAAGTAGCGTAAGTATTCCCCTCAGTTTTTCAGAACCAAGGTATCAATCCAGTAGGAGGCCACATGCAAGTCCCTCGTACCTACACAAACAAATAAGAACCTTGCAACCAACGCGATAAAGGGGTTGTCAATCCCTTCACGGCCACTTGCAAAAGTGAGATCTGATAGAGATGATAAGATAATATTTTTGGTATTTTTTTGATAAAGACTAAAAGTAAAGAAAGCAAAATAAACGGCGACAGAAATAGCTAGTTGACGGGAGATTAATATGATGGAGAATAGACCCGGGGGCCATAGGTTTCACTAGTGGCTTCTCTCAAGATAGCATAAGTATTACGGTGGGTGAACAAATTACTGTCGAGCAATTGATAGAAAAGTGCATAATTATGAGAATATCTAGGCATGATCATGTATATAGGCATCACGTCCGCAACAAGTAGGCCGACTCCTGCCTGCGTCTACTACTATTACTCCACACATCAACCGCTAGCCAGCATGAATCTAGAGTATTAAGTTCATAAGAACGGAGTAACGCATTAGGAAAGATGACATGATGTAGAGGGATAAACTCAAGCAATATGATATAAACCCCATCTTTTTATCCTCGATGGCAACAATACAATACATGTCGTTTCCCTTTCTGTCACTTGGATCGAGCAACGCAAGATTGAACCCAAAGCTAAGCACTTCTTCCATGGCAAGAAAGATCAATCTAGTAGGCCAAACCAAACTAATAATTCGAAGAGACTTGCCAAGATAACCAATCATACATAAAAGAATTCAGAGAAGATTCAAATATTGTTCATAGATAATCTTGATCATAAACCCACAATTCATCAGATCTGGACAAACACACCGCAAAAAGAGTTACATCGAATAGATCTCCAAGAAGATCGAGGAGAATTTTATATTGAGATCCAAAGAGAGAGTAGAAGCCATCTAGCTAATAACTATGGACCCGAAGGTCTGTGGTAAACTACTCACACATCATCGGAGAGGCTATGGTGTTGATGTAGAAGCCCTCCGTGATGGATTCCCCCTCCGACGGGGCGCCGGAAAAGGCCCCAAGATGGGATCTCACGGGTACAGAAGGTTGAGGCGGTGGAATTAGGTTTTCGTCATGCTCCTCGATGGTTTCGGGGTACGTAGGTATATATAGGAGGAAGAACTAGGTCGGTGGAGCCACGAGGGGCCTACCAGGGTGGAGGGCGCGCCCCCCTGCCTCGTGGCCTCCTTGTTTGTTTCTTGATGTCCACTCCAAATCCTCTGGATCACGTTTGTTCCAAAAATCACGCTCCCAAAGGTTTCATTCCGTTTCATATTCTTTTCTGCGCCGAAATAGGCAAAAAAACAGCAATTTGCACTGGGCCTTGGGTTAATAGGTTAGTCCCAAAAATAGTATAAAAGTGTATAATAAAGCCCATTAAACATCCAAAACAGAATATATAAGAGCATGGAGCAATAAAAAAATTATAGATACGGTGGAGACGTATCAAGCATCCCCAAGCTTAATTCCCGCTCGTCCTCGAGTAGGTAAATGATAAAAACAGAAGTTTTGATGTGGAATGCTACCTAGCATATTTCTCAATGTAATTTTCTTTATTGTGGCATGAATGTTCAGATCCGAAAGATTCAAGATAAAAGTTTAATATTGACATAAAAATAATAATACTTCAAGCATGCTAACCAAGCAATTATGTCTTATCAAAATAACATAGCCAAAGAAAGCTTATCCCTACAAAATCATATAGTTTGGCCATGCTTCATTTTCATCACACAAAATGCTCTCATCATGCACAACCCCGATGACAAGCCAAGCAATTGTTTCATACTTAGCCTTTTCAAACTCTTTCAACTTTTACGCAATATATGAGCGTGAGCCATGGACATAGCACTATGGGTGGAATAGAATATAATGATTGAGGTTGTGTGAGAATACAAAAAGGGAGAAAGTCTCACATTGAAGCGGCTAATCAACGGGCTATGGAGATGCCCATCAATTGATGTCAATGCGAGGAGTAGGGATTGCCTTGCAACGGATGCACTAGAGCTATAAATGTATGAAAGCTCAACAAAATAAACTAGGTGGGTGTGCATCCAACTTGCTTGTTCACGAAGACCTAGGGCATTTGAGGAAGCCCATTGTTGGAATATACAAGCCAAGTTCTATAATGTAAAATTCCCACTAGTATATGAAAGTGACAAAATAGGAGACTCTCTATCATGAAGATCATGGTGCTATTTTGAAGCACAAGTGTGGTAAAAGGATAGTAACATTGTCCCTTCTCTCTTTTTCTCTCATTTTTTTATTTGGCCTTTTTTTTTCTTTTTGGCCTCTTTTCTTTTCTTTTTCTTTCGTCCAGAGTCTCATCCCGACTTGTGGGGGAATCATAGTCTCCATCATCCTTTCCTCACTTGGGACAATGCTCTAATAATGATGATCATCACACTTTTATTTACTTACAACTCAAAGATAACAACTCAATACTTAGAACAAAATATGACTCTATGTGAATGCCTCCGGCGGTGTACCGGGATATGCAATGAATCAAGAGTGACATGTATGAAAGAATTATGAAGGTGGCTTTGCCACAAATACGATGTCAACAACATGATCATGCAAAGCAATATGACAATGATGATGCGTGTCATAATAAACGGAACGGCTATGGAAATGCCATAATTGGTAGGTATGGTGGCTGTTTTGAGGAAGAAATAAGGAGGCTTATGTGTGATAGAGCGTATCATATCACGGGGTTTGGATGCACCAGCGAAGTTTGCACCAAATCTCAAGGTGAGAAAGGGCAATGCATGGTACCGAAGAGGCTAGCAATGATGGAAGGGTGAGAGTGCTTATAATCCATGGACTCAACATTAGTCATAAAGAACTCACATACTTATTGAAAAAATCTACAAGTCATCAAAACCAAGCACTACGTGCATGCTCCTAGGGGGATAGATTGGTAGGAAAAGACCATCGCTCGCCCCCGACCGCCACTCATAAGGAAAGCAATCAAAGAACACCTCATGCTTCAAATTTGTCACACAACGTCTACCATACGTGCATGCTATGGGACTTGCAAACTTCAACACAAGTATTTCTCAATTTCACAATTACTCAACTAGCACACATCTAATATTACCACCTTTATATCGCAAAACAACTATCAAGTATCAAACTTCTCTTAGTATTCAATGCACTTTATAGTTTTTATTATATCCATCTTGGATGCCTATCATACTAGGATCAATTTTATAGCCAAAGTAAATTACCATGATGTTATAAAGGACTGTCAAAATAATATAAGTGAAGCATGAGAGATCAATAATTTCTATAAAATAAAACCACCACCGTGCTCTAAAAGATAGAAGTGAAGCACTAGAGCAAAATTGTTTAGCTCAAAAGATGTAAGTGAAGCACATAGAGTATTCTAATAAACTCCGATTAATGTGTGTCTCTCTCAAATGGTGTGTAAAGCAAGGATGATTGTGGTGAACTAAAAAGCAATGACTCAAATCATACAAGACGCTCCAAGCAAAACACATATCATGTGGTGAATAAAAATATAGCCCCAAGTAAAGTTACCGATGGACGAAAACAAAAGAGGGGATGCCTTCCGGGGCATCCCTAAGCTTATGCTTTTGGTTGTACTTGGATTTTACCTTGGGGTGACTTGGGAATCCCCAAGCTTAGGCTCTTTTCACTCCTTATTCCATAATCCATCAAATCTTTACCCAAAACTTGAAAGCTTCACAACACAAAACTTAACATAAAATCTCGTGAGCTCCTTTAACGAAAGAAAATAAAACACCACTTCATGGTACTGTAATGAACTCATTATTTATTTATATTGGTGTTAAACCTACTTTATTCCAACTTCTCTATGGTTCATAAACTCCATTACTAGCCATAGATTCATCAAAATAAGCAAACAACACACGAAAAAAGAATCTGTCAAAAACAGAACATTCTGTAGTAATCTGTAACTAAAGCAAACTTCTGGAAGTCAAAAAATTCTAAAATAAACTGCTGGACGTGAGGAATTTATCAATTAATCATCTGCAAAAATAATAAAATAAATATCACTCTCCAGTAAAATGTTGTAGCTAATCTCGTGAGCGCTAAAGTATCTGTTTTTTACAGCAAGATCAAAAAGACTTCACCCATGTCTTCCCAAAGGTTCTACTTGGCACAAACACTAATTAAAACATAAAACCGCATATAAACAGAAGTTAGATGGATTATTTATTACTAAACAGACCAAAAAGCAAGAAACTAAAATAAAATTGGGTTGCCTCCCAACAAGCGCTATCGTTTAACGGCCCTAGCTAGGCATAAAGGCAAGGATAGATCTAGGTATTATCATCTTTGGCATGCAATCCATAAGTAGATCACATAATAGATTCATGAGGTAATTTTATTTTCTTTCTAGGAAAGTGTTCCATGCTTTTCCTTAACGGAAATTGGAATCTAATATTCCCTTCTTTCGCATCAATAATTGCACCAATCGTTCTAAGAAAAGGTCTAGCAAGAATAATAGGACATGAAGGATTGCAATCTATATCAAGAACAAATGAAATATACGGGCACATAATTCCTATTTGCAACAATAAGAACATCATTAATTCTTCCCATAGGTTTCTTAATGGTGGAATCCGCAAGGTGCAAGTTTAAAGAACAATCATCAAATTCACGGAAACCTAGTAAATCGCACAAAGTTTTTGGAATCGTTGAAACACTAGCACCCAAATCACACAAAGCATAGCATTCATGATCTTTAATTTTAATTTTAATAGTAGGTTCCCACTCATCATAAAGTTTTCTAGGGATAGAAACTTCCAACTCAAGTTTTTCTTCATAAGATTGCATTAAAGTATCAACAATATGTTTAGTAAAAGCTTTATTTTGACTATAAGCATGCGGAGAATTTAGCACGGATTGCAACAAGGAAATACAATCTATCAAAGAGCAATTATCATAATTAAATTCCTTGAAATCCAAAATAGTGGGCTCATTGCTATCTAAAGTTTTGACCTCTTCCATCCCACTTTTACCAAATTTTGCATCAAGATCTAAAAACTCCGAATCATTGGGACGCCTTTAATTAAAGTTGACTCATCTCCAGTCCCATCATTATCAAGATTCATATTGCAAAACATAGATTTAATAGGGGACACATCAATCACTTTTAGATCTTCATCATTATTATCATGGAAACTAGAAGAACACGCTTTCACAAAGCAATCTTTCTTAGCACGCATCCTAGCGGTTCTTTCTTTGCACTCATCAATGGAAATTCTCATGGCTTTGAGAGACTCATTGATATCATGCTTAGGTGGAATAGATCTATGTTTCAAAGAATCAACATCAAGAGAAATTATATCCATGTTCCTAGCCAACTCATCAATCTTAGGCAATTTTTCTTCAAGCAAAGCATTGAAATTCTTTTGAGAGATCATAAATTCTTTAACACTAGTCTCAAAATCAGAGAGCATCTTATTAAAATTTCCATAAGAGTTGTTGTAGGATTTACCATAATTATTAGAGGGATTACTAGGATACGACCTAGGATTAAAATTCCCTCTATAAGCGTTGTTACCAAAATTGTTCCTACCAACAAAATTCACATCCATAGGTTCATTATTATTTTCAATCACAGTAGACAAAGGAATATCATTGGGATCAGAAGAAACACTCTTACAAGCAAACAATTTCATAAGTTCATCCATCTTTCCACTCAAAACATTAATTTCTTCTATAGCATGAACCTTTTTACTAGTAGATCTTCAGTGTTCCATTGGGATTAATTAACCATAATATTATCTAGGAGTTTAGTAGCTTCTCATAAGGTGATTTCCACAAAAGTGCCTCCCACAGCCGAATCTAAAAGGTTTCTAGAAGAAAAATTCAATCCGGCATAAATTTTTTGTATAATCATCCATAAGTTCAAACCATGTGTAGGGCAATTATGTATCATTAATTTCATCCTCTCCCAAGATTGTGCAACATGTTCATGATCAAGTTGCTTAAAATTCATAATATCGTTTCTAAGAGAGATGATCTTAGCGGGAGGAAAATACTTAGAGATAAAAGCATCTTTGCACTTATTCCAAGAATCAATACTATTTTTAGGCAAAGACGAAAACCAAGATTTAGCACGATCTCTAAGCGAAAACGGAAATAGCTTCAGTTTAACAATATCATTGTCCACATATTTCTTCTTTTGCATATCACACAAATCAACAAAGCTATTTATATGGGTAGCGGCATCTTCACTAGGAAGGCCGGCGAATTGATCTTTCATGACAAGATTCAGCAAAGCAGCATTAATTTCACAAGATTCAGCATCAGTAAGAGGTGC
The DNA here is from genome assembly GCF_018294505.1 of Triticum aestivum. Lineage (NCBI taxonomy): Eukaryota > Viridiplantae > Streptophyta > Magnoliopsida > Poales > Poaceae > Triticum > Triticum aestivum. The sequence continues at coordinate 117,937,977 of NC_057802.1, read as the reverse complement.
AATTGGAGTGCTAAGAAAATCATTGTTGTTATTGGCAAAGTCACACAATTTAGTATTTTCTTGAGCCATCATGACAAGCAAACAATCCAACACACAAGCAACAAGAAGCAAGCAAAAAAGAGGCGAACAAAAAAGAGGGCGAATAAAACGGCAAGGGTGAAGTGCAGGAGAGGAAAACTAGAGGCAAATGGCAAATAATGCAATGCGAGGGATAAGAGTTTGTGATGGGTACTTGGTATGTCTTGCCTTGTGCGTAGACTCCCCGGCAACGGCGCCAGAAATCCTTCTTGCTACCTCTTGAGCATGCGTTGGTTTTCCTTGAAGAGGAAAGGGTGATGCAGCAAAGTAGCGTAAGTATTTGCCTCAGTTTTTGAGAACCAAGGTATCAATCCAGTAGGAGGCCACACGCAAGTCCAACATACCTACACAAACAAATAAGAACCTTGCAACCAACGCGATAAAGGGGTTGTCAATCCCTTCACGGCCACTTGCAAAAGTGAGATCTGATAGAGATGATAAGATAATATTTTTGGTATTTTTATGATAAAGACTAAAATTAAAGAAAGCAAAATAAACGGCGATAGAAATAGCTAGTTGACGAGAGATTAATATGATGGAGAATAGACCCGGGGGCAATAGGTTTCACTAGTGGCTTCTCTCAAGATAGCATAAGTATTACGGTGGGTGAACAAATTACTTTCGAGCAATTGATAAGAAAGTGCATAATTATGAGAATATCTAGGCATGATCATGTATATAGGCATCACGTCCGCAACAAGTAGACCGACTCCTGCCTGCGTCTACTACTATTACTCCACACATCGACCGCTATCCAGCATGCATCTAGAGTATTAAGTTCATAGGAACGGAGTAACACATTAGGCAAGATGACATGATGTAGAGGGATAAACTGAAGCAATATGATATAAACCCCATCTTTTTATCCTCGATGGCAACAATACAATACGTGTCGTTTCCCTTTTGTCACTGGGATCGAGCAACGCAAGATTGAACCCAAAGCTAAGCACTTCTCCCATGGCAAGAAAGATCAAACTAGTAGGCCAAACCAAACTGATAATTCGAAGAGACTTGCAAAGATAACCAATCATACATAAAAGAATTCAGAGAAGATTCAAATATAGTTCATAGATAATCTTGATCATAAACCCACAATTCATTGGATCTCGACAAACACACCGCAAAAAGAGTTACATCGAATAGATCTCCAAGAAGATCGAGGAGAACTTTGTATTGAGATCCATAGAGAGAGAAGAAGCCATGTAGCTAATAACTATGGACCCGAAGGTCTGTGGTAAACTACTCACACATCATCAGAGAGGCTATGGTGTTGATGTAGAAGCCCTCCGTGATCGATTTCCCCACCAGCGGACCGCCGGAAAAGGCCCCAAGATGGGATCTCATGGGTAAAGAAGGTTGCGGCGGTGGAATTTGGTTTTCGTCGTGCTCCTCGATGGTTTCGGGGTGCGTAGGTATATATAGGAGGAAGAAGTAGGTCGGTGGAGCCACGAGGGGCCCACGAGGGAGGAGGGCGTGCCCAGGGGGTAGGCGCGCCCCCTACCTTGTGGCCTCCTTGTTCGTTTCTTGCCGTCCACTCCAAGGCCTCTGGATCACGTTTGTTCCAAAAATCACGCTCCCGAAGGTTTCATTCCGTTTGGACTCCGTTTGATATTCTTTTTCTGCGAAACACTGAAATAGGAAAAAAAACAGCAATTTGCACTGGGCCTTGGGTTAATAGGTCAGTCCCAAAAATAATATAAAAGTGTATAATAAAGCCCACTAAACATCCAAAACAGAATATATAATAGCATGGAGCAATCAAAAATTATAGATACGTTGGAGACGTATCAGTGACTAGTGTCATCCCTTCTACGATGCCATTGACTTCAGATATGGTTCCCATCACGAGGTATGTGTTGGGGAACGTAGTAATTTCAAAAAAATTCCTACGCACACGCAAGATCATGGTGATGCATAGCAACGAGAGGGGAGAGTGTTGTCCACGTACCCTCGTAGACCGATAGCGGAAGCGTTTAACACAACGCGCTTGATGTAGTCGTACGTCTTCACGATCCGACCGATCAAGTACCGAACGCACGGCACCTCCGAGTTCAGCACACGTTCAGCTCGATGACGTCCCTCGAACTCCGATCCAGCCGAGTGTTGAGGGAGAGTTTCGTCAGCACGACGGTGTGGTGACGATGATGATGTTCTACCGACGCAGGGCTTCGCCTAAGCTCCGCTACGATATTATCGAGGTGTAATATGGTGGAGGGGGGCACCGCACACGGCTAAAAGATCATTGATCAATTATGGGTATAGAGGTGCCCCCCTGCCCCCGTATATAAAGGAGCAAGGGGGAGGTAGCCGGCCAAGGAGGAGAGGCGTGCCTAGCAGTCCTACTCCTACCGGGAGTAGGACTCCCCCCTTTTCCATGTTGGACTAGGAGAGAGGGGGAAGAGGTGGAGGGGAGGAAGGAAGGGGGGCGCCGCCCCCCTCTCCTTGTCCTATTCAGACTGGGGGGGAAGGGGCGCACGGCCCTGCCCTGGCCTCCTCTCCTCTCTTCCACCTAGGCCCACTAAGGCCCATTAAGTTACAGGGGGGGGGGGTTCCGGTAACCTCCCAGTACTCCGGAAAAATCCCGATTTCACCCGGAACACTTCCGATGTCCAAACATAGGCTTCCAATATATCAATCTTTATGTCTCGACCATTTCGAGACTCCTCGTCATGTCTGTGATCACATCCGGGACACCGAACAACCTTCGGTACATCAAAACATATAAACTCATAATATAACTGTCATCGTAACGTTAAGCGTGCGGACCCTGCGGGTTCGAGAACTATGTAGACATGACCGAGACACCTCTCCGGTCAATAACCAATAGCGGAACCTGGATGCTCATATTGGTTCCCACATATTCTACGAAGATCTTTATCGGTCAGACTGCATAACAACATACGTTGTTCCCTCTGTCATCGGTATGTTACTTGCCCGAGATTCGATCGTCGGTATCTCGATACCTAGTTCAATCTCGTTACCGGCAAGTCTCTTTATTCGTTCCGTAATACATAATACCGCAACTAACTCATTAGTTACAATTCTTGCAAGGCTTATAGTTATGTGCATTACCGAGTGGGCCCAGAGATACCTCTCCGACAATCGGAGTGACAAATCCTAATCTCGAAATACGCCAACCCAACAAGTACCTTTGGAGACACCTATAGAGCACCTTTATAATCACCCAGTTACATTGTGACGTTTGGTAGGACACAAAGTGTTCCTCCGGTAAACGGGAGTTGCATTATCTCATAGTCATAGGAACATGTACAAGTCATGAAGAAAGCAATAGCAACATACTAAACGATCGAGTGCTAAGCTAACGGAATGGGTCAAGTCAATCACATCATTCTCCTAATGATGTGATCCCGTTAATCAAATAACAACTCATGTCTATGGCTAGGAAACATAACCATCTTTGATCAACGAGCTAGTCAAGTAGAGGCATACTAGTGACACTCTGTTTGTCTATGTATTCACACATGTATTATGTTTCCGGTTAATACAATTCTAGCATGAATAATAAACATTTATCATGATATAAGGAAATAAATAATAACTTTATTATTGCCTCTAGGGCATATTTCCTTCAGTCTCCCACTTGCACTAGAGCCAATAATCTAGATTACACAGTAATGATCCTTACACCCATGGAGTCTTGGTGCTGATCATGTTTTGCTCGTGGAAGAGGCTTAGTCAACGGGTCTGCAACATTCAGATCCGTATGTATCTTGCAAATTTCTATGTCTCCCACCTTGACTAAATCCCGGATGGAATTGAAGCGTCTTTTGATGTGCTTGGTTCTCTTGTGAAATCTGGATTCCTTTTCTAAGGCAATTGCACCAGTATTGTCACAAAAGATTTTCATTGGTCCCGATGCACTAGGTATGACACCTAGATCGGATATGAACTCCTTCATCCAGACTCCTTCATTTGCTGCTTCCGAAGCAGCTATGTACTCCGCTTCACATGTAGATCCCTCCACGACACTTTGATTATAACTGCACCAACTGACAGCTCCAGCGTTCAATGTAAACACGTATCCGGTTTGCGATTTAGAATCGTCCGGATCAGTGTCAAAGCTTGCATCAACGTAACCATTTACGATGAGCTCTTTGTCACCTCCATAAACGAGAAACATATCCTTAGTCCTTTTCAGGTATTTCAGGATGTTCTTGACCGCTGTCCAGTGATCCACTCCTGGATTACTTTGGTACCTCCTTGCTAAACTTATAGCAAGGCACACATCAGGTCTGGTACACAGCATTGCATACATGATAGAGCCTATGGCTGAAGCATAGGGAACATCTTTCATCTTCTCTCTATCTTCTGCAGTGGTCGGGCATTGAGTCTTACTCAATCTCACACCTTGTAATACAGGCAAGAACCCTTTCTTTGCTTGATCCATTTTGAACTTCTTCAAAACTTTGTCAAGGTATGTGCTTTGTGAAAGTCCAATTAAGCGTCTTGATCTATCCCTATAGATCTTGATGCCCAATATATATGCAGCTTCACCAAGGTCTTTCATTGAAAAACTCTTATTCAAGTATCCCTTTATGCTATCCAGAAATTCTATATCATTTCCAATCAGCAATATGTCATCCACATATAATATCAGAAATGCTACTGAGCTCCCATTCACTTTCTTGTAAATACAGGCTTCTCCAAAAGTCTGTATAAAACCAAATGCTTTGATCACACTATCAAAGCGTTTATTCCAACTCCGAGAGGCTTGCACCAGTCCATAAATGGATCGCTGGAGCTTGCACACTTTGTTAGCTCCCTTTGGATCGACAAAACCTTCCGGTTGCATCATATACAACTCTTCTTCCAGAAATCCATTCAGGAATGCAGTTTTGATATCCATTTGCCAAATTTCATAATCATAAAATGCGGCAATTGGTAACATGATTCGGACAGACTTAAGCATCGCTACGGGCGAGAAGGTCTCATCGTAGTCAATCCCTTGAACTTGTCAAAAACCTTTCGCAACAAGTCGAGCTTTATAGATAGTAACATTACCGTCAGCGTCAGTCTTCTTCTTGAAGATCCATTTATTTTCAATGGCTTGCCGATCATCGGGCAAGTCAACCAAAGTCCATACTTTGTTCTCATACATGGATCCCATCTCGGATTTCATGGCCTCAAGCCATTTTGCGGAATCTGGGCTCACCATCGCTTCTTCATAGTTCGTAGGTTCGTCATGGTCTAGCAACATAACCTCCAGAACAGGATTACCGTACCACTCTGGTGCGGATCTTAATCTGGTTGACCTACGAGGTTCAGTAATAACTTGATTTGAAGTTTCATGATCATTATCATTAACTTCCCCACTAATTGGTGTAGGTGTCGCAGAAACTGGTTTCTGTGATGATCTACTTTCCAATAAGGGAGCAGGTACAGTTACCTCATCAAGTTCTACTTTCCTTCCACTCACTTCTTTCGAGAGAAACTCCTTCTCTAGAAAGGATCCATTCTTCGCAACGAATGTCTTGCCGTCGGATCTGTGATAGAAGGTGTACCCAACAGTCTCCTTTGGGTATCCTATGAAGACACATTTCTCCGATTTAGGTTCGAGCTTATCAGGTTGAAGTTTCTTCACATAAGCATCGCAACCCCAAACTTTAAGATACGACAACTTTGGTTTCTTGCCAAACCATAGTTCATAAGGCGTCATCTCAACGGATTTTGATGGTGTCCTATTTAGAGTGAATGCAGCCGTCTCTAAAGCATAACCCCAAAACGATAGCGGTAAATCAGTAAGAGACATCATAGATCGCACCATATCTAGTAAAGTATGATTACGACGTTCGGACACACCATTACGTTGTGGTGTTCCGGGTGGCGTGAGTTGCGAAACTATTCCGCATTATTTCAAATGTAGGCCAAACTCGTAACTCAAATATTCTCCTCCATGATCTGATCGTAGAAACTTTATTTTCTTGTTACGATGATTTTCAACTTCGCTCTGAAATTCTTTGAACTTTTCAAATGTTTCAGACTTATGTTTCATTAAGTAGATATACCCATATCTGCTCAAATCATCTGTGAAGGTGAGAAATAACGATATCCGCCACGAGCCTCAATATTCATCGGACCACATACATCTGTATGTATGATTTCCAACAAATCAGTTGCTCTGTCCATAGTTCCGGAGAACGGTGTTTTAGTCATCTTGCCCATGAGATACGGTTCGCAAGTACCAAGTGATTCATAATCAAGTGATTCCAAAAGTCCATCATTATGGAGTTTCTTCATGCGCTTTACACCGATATGACCTAAACGGCAGTGCCACAAATAAGTTGCACTATCATGATCAACTCTACATCTTTTGGCTTCAACATTATGAATATGTGTGCCACTACTATCGAGATTCATTAAGAATAGACCACTCTTCAAGGGTGCATGACCATAAAAGATATTACTCATATAAATAGAACAACCATTATTCTCTGATTTAAATGAATAACCGTCTCGCATTAAACAAGATCCAGATATAATGTTCATGCTCAACGCTGGCACCAAATAACAATTATTTAGGTCTAATACTAATCTCGAAGGTAGATGTAGAGGTAGCGTGCCGACCGCGATCACATCGACTTTGGAACCATTTCCCACGCGCATCGTCACCTCGTCCTTAGCCAATCTTCGCTTAATCCGTAGCCCCTGTTTCGAGTTGCAAATATTAGCAACAGAACCAGTATCAAGTACCCAGGTGCTACTGCGAGCATTAGTAAGGTACACATCAATAACATGTATATCACATATACCTTTGTTAACCTTGCCATCCTTCTTATCTGCCAAATACTTGGGGCAGTTCCGCTTCCAGTGACCAGTCTGCTTGCAGTAGAAGCACTCAGTTTCAGGCTTAGGTCCAGACTTGGGTTTCTTCTCCTGAACAGCAACTTGCTTGCTGTTCTTCTTGAAGTTCCCCTTCTTCTTCCCTTTGCCCTTTTTCTTGAAACTAGTGGTCTTATTGACCATCAACACTTGATGCTCCTTTTTGATTTTGTCACATCCCTAGTCTGGTATGCACTTAGGCTAGCTAGATATGCTGCATCATGTCTAAATTTCATTTAAAGTTGAATTGGGGATGACCAAACCCTAGCACCAAATGAATTCAAGTAGGTTCAAAATAAAAATATTTTCAATGAACCCAAAATGCCCTTAGAAATGTTCATGATTTTTGATAAAGGTGAAAACCTCTGCCAGAAATGATGAGCATATTTATTGGCCATTTATGGATTTTTGAGCTAAATCATACTGTATTTGAATTGGAGCATTTAATGCCTATAAATATTTTAAATGCTTCAATACTTCTGAAAACAATTGGGGGTTGTTGGAAATAATTCAAATAGTGCCCACAATTTTTATCAGGATTTTACAAAATGAGTTAGTAATTTTACTAATTCAAAACAGATCAAATAAATAGAAAACATAAAGTAAAGAGAGAGAGAGGAGAGTACCTGAGCCACTTACCTGGCCTGCACTGTGTTGGCCCAACACTGTTGGCCCAGCCCATCTCTCTCCCTTGTCCTCTTCCAGCTCACGCCAGAAGGACTGGAGCGCGCGTGCCCGGCGCGCGCAGCCACATGCCGGCCACCTCCAACCTGCCTGCGTGCTCCCTCGTCGCCCTGGATCTCCCTCGCGGCGCCACGACACCCCCTCGACGCCTCGACCTCTCCCTCGAGCTCATCCCCTCCTCTGTCTCCCTCACGCGCGTCCACCCGAACACAGCCGTCGCCGCCGCCTCCCCCTCGCCTCACCGACGCGCCCAGAAGCTCCGCCACTTCGTCCTCGACCCCCTCGCTGAGCTACACAACGCCGGACGCCTCGAAGCGCCGCCGCCGACGCCTTCTTCTTCCTCGGGTCGCCGAGATCGCCTCCGCCGCCCCGCTCGCTTCGGACCTCCTCCGAGCTCGCCGTAGCCTCTGCTGCAACTACTGTGAGCTCACGGACCTACTCCCCTTCCTCTCCTACTCGCGTTCATGCTCTAGCTTCGTTCCCCATCTCCGCCGAAGCTCGCCGCCGCCATTGCTAACGAGCTCCGTGCTCCCGAGCTCGGCGGCTCGCCCGAGCATCACCAGCGTGCTCGCCGCGCTCCTGTGAACCTGAAGCACCCACGGGTTTCGCCCTGCCGTGCCCTGTAGTGCCATCTCCGCCGTTGCCCGAGCTCCGGCCGCCGCCCAAGTGGTCGCCACCGTAGTTCCCGACCTCCCCTCGCCCAGCCGCCTGCTCCGTTGGATGCGGTGCAAGTCCAGCAGCCCGTAGGGCCAAATCCCGAGCCCAATGGTCGCCGGATGGCAAAACCCGACGCCTCCGCCGTGCGGAATGCTTGCCGCCGGCCATATTCCGGCGAGGCTGACGTGGCGACATCATTAGCGGCTAATGACGCCACTAACTAACCCCCCTAGCTCACTGACAGACGGGCCCCGCCCTTAATTAACCACAGGGTTATTTCCTGTTTAAATTAAGCTAATGCCGTGGACCCCACATGTCAGCTTTGACTTTGGTCAAGTCAACGTTGACCGGTCCCACTTGTCATCCACCCAAACCAGCCAGTGACACTGACATGCGGGCCCCACCGTCCAGGTTTGACCTGGACCGCCCAGTTGACCTGCTGACGTCACTGTGACGTAATGCTGACGCTATAAATCATTTTCTGGATTTATTCTTATACAGAAAATTCCAGAAAATGCCCCAAACTTCTAAAATTCATAGAAATTCAACCGTAGCTCAGAATGAAATAATTTATATATGAAAAATGATCAGAAAAATCCAATCTATCCATCTGTACCATTTTCATGCATGATAGAACAATTTAAGGCTGCTGTTTAGGACAAATCATGTAAATGGCATTTGAATTTCCACATATGAAGTTTGAATTTGAACCTAAGGTTCAAACCAACTCCAGTTAATATGTTGCTAGTTGCATTAGCTCAAAACGCATTCATATTGCCATGCCATGATCATGCATCATATTGTGCATTGCATTGATTGTATTTCTTCTCTGTTGCCGATATTTGTCCCCTCTCGGTAGACGATGTTCCGACGTTGTGATCGTTGACACTAATGAAGACTCAATGCTATCTTCAGAAGTGCCAGGCAAGCAAACCCCCTTGTTCATTCCGATACAATCCCACTCTCTCGCTCCTGCTCTCTTTTACTGCATTAGGACAACAACGCTTCAACTGTTACTTGTTGCGGTAGTTGAACCCCTTTCCTCTGCATGACCTGTCATTGTCACAGTAAATAGATGAAACCCACTAGCATGAGTAGGAGTTGTTTGAGCCCTGATGTGCCTACTCATTCATGCTTGTTTGTCATGCCTGCTATTGCTTAGAGTTGTGTCAGGTCTGATTCATCGGGAATGAATTGGAAAGTTGTGAACATGTCCTACTGTGTGAGAGCTAAGTGTGTGAACACGATTTGGTAAAGGTAGCGGTGAGAGGCCATGTAGGAGTACATGGTGGGTTGTCTCATTGAAACCGTCCTCAGGAACTGAGTTCTGTGTTTGTGATCCATGAACAGTTACTACCACACATTGGGTTCCGGTAACTCGACCCCTCTCGGCTTATTAACCGCCTCGATCTCAGTCCAGGAGTTGCAACTAGTCTCTGGTGTTTGTAGGTAGTGTTAGTAGTCTACCAAGTGGCACCCGGTACAGGTGGGCTTGGGACAGACTAGGCACACGTGGCCTGGTGTACCGAGTGGCACCCGGATGGTGGGCTCGGGAACCCTGCACACATCGTTTGGGGCCGTGAGCGACACCCCGGCCGGATCTCCTTGCGGATGGAACCCGAATAGGCGATAAACCTGGACTAGAGACTTGTGTGGTTAGTCAGGTCGTGGCCGACTCCCTCGCCAGGCTTCCGCTTGAAGGTTGCCGAGGTACACGACGTGTACATGGTGGTAAGTGGCGAGAGCGTGTGTGACGAAGTACACCCCTTCAGGGTTAATATGACCTATTCGAATAGCCGTGTCCGCGGTAAAGGACTTCTGGGTTGCCTATAACAGTTCATAGACAAGTGAAAGTGGATACTCTAAAATGCGCAAGATAAGCGTGAGTGCTATGGATGGCGTTCTCGTAGGGAGACGGGAGCGGATCCATAGTGGTGTATTGATATGGTGAATATGTGGACTCGTGTGCGCCACCTCAAAAGAGTTGCTTTCAGTCGTAGTTCAGGATAGCCACCGAGTCAAAGCTGGCTTGCTGCAGTTAAACTCCACCACCCCCTTTGTTGATACCGATGCATATGTAGCTAGTTCTGATGTAAGTCTTGCTGGGTACATTTGTACTCACGTTTGCCTATTCTATGTTTTGCAGAGAGACGTCAGTCTCGCTAGTAGTTCCGTGTGGACTTCGACGTTTAGCTTGTTACCTCAGCTATGATCTTGTGCCCTCGGCAGGATCTGGTAGATAATCAGGCTTCTCAGCCTTTTTCATTTGTAGATGTCTGTACTCAGACATGTTAAGCTTCCGCATGTGTTTTGACTTGTATGCTCTGAATGTTGGGTCATGAGACCCATGTTTGTAATATCTGGCTCTTCGGAGCCTAATGAATAAATACTCTGAGTCGTAGAGTCTTGTTGTGATGCCATGTTGTATTTGCACATATCGAGCATATTGTGTGTATGATTGAAATGCTTGGTATGTGTGGGATCCGACAATCTAGTTGTCTATCCTTAGCAGCCTCTCTTATGGGGAAATGTAGTCTAGTGCCTCCTTGAGCCATAGTAGTCCGCTACAGCCCGGTTCACCGGAGTCCTGCTAGCCCAGCACTACTGCTCTGGACACTTGACTGGCCGGCATGTGTTTCATATCGTTCCTGTGTCTGTCCCTTCGGGGAAATGTCACGCGGTGACATCCGGAGTCCTGCCTAGCCTGCTACAGCCCGGGTTCCCGGAGTCCTGTTAGCCTAGTGCTACAGCCCGGATTCGCACGCTGCTGACCGACACGTTCGATGTTGATTCATGTATGCCTGTCCCCATACGTTAGTGCCGCTTTGGGTTCACGACTAGCCATGTCGGCCCGGGTTCTCTGTCATATGGATGCTAGCGACATTGTCATATACGTGAGCCAAAAGGCGCAAACGGTCCCGGGCCATGGTAAGGCGACACCCGTGGGAGTACCGTGCGTGAGGCCGCAAAGTGATATGAGGTGTTACAGGCTAGATCGGTGTGACTCGGAATCGGGGTCCCGATAGATTTCTACCTCCGCTGCCTTTAGCATTGCGAAGAGCTCGGTAATTGTCTTATTCATCCCTTGCATGTTATAGTTCATCACGAAGCTCTTGTAGCTTGGTGGCAGTGATTGAAGAATACTGTCAATGACGCTATCATCCGGAAGATTAACTCCTAGTTGAATCAAGTGATTATTATACCCAGACATTTTGAGTATATGCTCACTGACAGAACTATTCTCTTCCATCTTGCAGCTGTAGAACTTATTGGAGACTTCATATCTCTCAATCCGGGCATTTGCTTGAAATATTAACTTCAACTCCTGGAACATCTCATATGCTCCATGACGTTCAAAATGTCATTGAAGACCCCGTTCTAAGCCGTAAAGCATGGCACACTGAACTATCGAGTAGTCATCAGCTTTGCTCTGCCAGACGTTCATAACTTCTGGTGTTGCCCTTGCAGGAGGCCTGGCACCTAGCGGTGCTTCCAGGACGTAATTTTTCTGTGCAGCAATGAGGATAATCCTCAAGTTACGGACCCAGTCCGTGTAATTGCTACCATCATCTTTCAACTTTGCTTTTCTCAAGGAACGCATTAAAATTCAAAGGAACAACAACACGAGCCATTTATCTACAATTAACATAGACAAGCAAGATACTATCAGGTACTAAGTTCATGATAAATTCAAGTTCAATTAATCATATTACTTAAGAACTCCCACTTAGATAGACATCTCTCTAATCATCTAAGTGATTACGTGATCCAAATCAACTAAACCATGTCCGATCATCACGTGAGATGGAGTAGTTTCAATGGTGAACATCACTATGTTGATCATATCTACTATATGATTCACGCTCGACCTTTCGGTCTCTGTGTTCCGAGGCCATATCTGCATATGCTAGGCTCGTCAACTTTAACCTGAGTATTCCGCGTGTGCAACTGTTTTGCACCCGTTGTATTTGAACGTAGAGCCTATCACACCCGATCATCACGTGGTGTCTCAGCACGAAGAACTTTCGCAACGGTGCATACTCAGGGAGAACACTTTTATCTTGAAATTTTAGTGAGAGATCATCTTATAATGCTGCCGTCAATCAAAGCAAGATAAGATGCATAAAAGTTAAACATCACATGCAATCAATATAGTGATATGATATGGCCATCATCATCTTGTGCTTGTGATCTCCATCTCTGAAGTACCGTCATGATCACCATCGTCACCGGCTCGACACCTTGATCTCCATCGTAGCATCGTTGTCGTCTCACCAACTATTGCTTTTACGACTATCGCTACCGCTTAGTGATAAAGTAAAACAATTACATGGCGATTGCATTGCATACAATAAAGCGACAACCATATGGCTCCTGCCAGTTGCCGATAACTCGGTTACAAAACATGATCATCTCATACAATAAAATATAGCATCATGTCTTGACCATATCACATCACAACATGCCCTGCAAAAACAAGTTAGACGTCCTCTACTTTGTTGTTGCAAGTTTTTCGTGGCTGCTACGGGCTTAGCAAGAACCGTTCTTACCTACGCATCAAAACCACAACGATAGTTTGTCAAGTTGGTGCTGTCTTAACCTTCGCAAGGACCGGGCGTAGCCACACTCGGTTCAACTAAAGTGAGAGAGACAGACACCCGCCAGTCACCTTTAAGCAACGAGTGCTCGCAACGGTGAAACTAGTCTCGCGTAAGCGTACGCGTAATGTCGGTCCGGGCCGCTTCATCTCACAATACCACTGAACCAAAGTATGACATGCTGGTAAGCAGTATGACTTATATCGCCCACAACTCACTTGTGTTCTACTCGTGCATAACATCAACGCATAAAACAAGGCTCGGATGCCACTGTTGGGGAACGTAGTAATTTCAAAAAATTTCCTACGCACACGCAAGATCATGGTGATGCATAGCAACGAGAGGGGAGAGTGTTCTCCACGTACCCTCATAGACCGATAGCGGAAGCGTTTAACACAACGCGGTTGATGTTGTCGTACGTCTTCACGATCCGACCGATCAAGTACCGAACGCACGGCACCTCCGAGTTCAGCACACGTTCAGCTCGATGACGTCCCTCGAACTCCGATCCAGCCGAGTGTTGAGGGAGAGTTTCGTCAGCACGACGGCATGGTGACGATGATGATGTTCTACCGACGGAGGGCTTCGCCTAAGCTCCGCTACGATATTATCGAGGTGTAATATGGTGGAGGGGGGCACCGCACCGGCTAAAAGATCGTTGATCAATTGTGTGTATAGAGGTGCCCCCTGCCCCCGTATATAAAGGAGCAAGGGGGAGGTAGCTGGCCAAGGAGGAGAGGCGCGCCTAGGAGGAGTCCTACTCCTACCGGGAGTAGGACTCCCCCCCCTTTCCATGTTGGACTAGGAGAGAGGGGGAAGAGGTGGAGGGGAGGAAGGAAGGGGGGGGCGCTGCCCCCCTCTCCTTGTCCTATTCGAACTGGGGGGGGTGGGGGAAGGGGCGCGCGGCCCTGCCCTGGCCTCCTCTCCTCTCTTCCACCTAGGCCCACTAAGGCCCATTAAGTTACGGGGGGTTCCGGTAACCTCCCGGTACTCCAGAAAAATCCCGATTTCACCCGGAACACTTCCGATGTCCAAACATAGGCTTCCAATATATCAATCTTTATGTCTCGACCATTTCGAGACTCCTCGTCATGTCCGTGATCACATCCGGGACTCCGAACAACCTTCGGTACATCAAAACATATAAACTCATAATATAACTGTCATCGTAACGTTAAGCGTGCGGACCCTACGGGTTCGAGAACTATGTAGACATGACCGAGACACCTCTCCGGTCAATAATCAATAGCGGAACCTGGATGCTCATATTGGTTCCAACATATTCTACGAAGATCTTTATCAGTCAGACCGCATAACAACATACGTTGTTCCCTTTGTCATCGGTATGTTACTTGCCCGAGATTCGATCGTCGGTATCTCGATACCTAGTTCAATCTCGTTACCGGCAAGTCTCTTTACTCGTTCCGTAATACATCATCCCGCAACTAATTCATTAGTTACAATGCTTGCAAGGCTTATAGTGATGTGCATTACCGAGTGGGCCCAGAGATACCTCTCCGACAATCGGAGTGACAAATCCTAATCTCGAAATACGCCAACCCAACAAGTACCTTTGGAGACACCTGTAGAGCACCTTTATAATCACCTAGTTACATTGTGACGTTTGGTAGCACACAAAGTGTTCCTCCGGTAAACGGGAGTTGCATAATCTCATAGTCATAGGAACATGTATAAGTCATGAAGAAAGCAATAGCAACATACTAAACGATCGAGTGCTAAGCTAACGGAATGGGTCAAGTCAATCACATCATTCTCCTAATGATGTGATCCCATTAATCAAATAACAACTGATGTCTATGGCTAGGAAACATAACCATCTTTGATCAACGAGCTAGTCAAGTAGAGGCATACTAGTGACACTCTGTTTGTCTATGTATTCACACATGTATTATGTTTCCGGTTAATACAATTCTAGCATGAATAATAAACATTTATCATGATATAAGGAAATAAATAATAACTTTATTATTGCCTCTAGGGCATATTTCCTTCAGTATGTTCCTTTTTGGTCTGACCATTTGCCATAGATCCTGCATGTTGATCCTGCTCTTGTGCTACTGTTTTGGCACTGCCATGATAAAGCAGTAATATTATTATTTTGCACCTTAATCTAGTGGCACTATTAATTTGAGGCAATGTTTTGGCACCGCTAGTGCCACTGTTTTTTTATATATCGAAAGAGGTGGTTCCCTCCGATTTCATTAAAGAAACCCAACCATAGAGAACCATTATCCGACAACATCTCAGTGTAAACTGGCAGTTATGCAACTATACTACTAGAACGGACTGAGTACTAGCAGGAGACAAGTTCGCCACATAAGCTAAGCAGGTAGGGGGACGCAGCACCAGCTCGACCAGGTTTGGATTAAAACCCAAATGCTACCACAGAAACATCAGGGGGGAGATAGGGACTGAAAGAGCCAGCTTCAGCATCCCAGTCTAAGCACCCCCGGCCTTCATCCTTACGACGCACGGTACACCTCGTTTGCCACCTGCTCGACCCTAGTGTCACTGATAAAATTAAGTTATAATACAGTTAAAATAGAGCGAGTGTTGCTACCTCTTGAGCACTGCGTTGGTTTTCCCTTGAAGAGGAAAGGGTGATGCAGCAAAGTAGCGTAAGTATTTCCCTCAGTTTTTGGGAACCAAGGTATCAATCCAGTAGGAGGCCACGCACGAGTCCCTCACACCTACACAAACAAATAAAATCCTCACAACCAATGCAGTAATGGGGTTGTGAATCCCTTCACGGTCACTTACGAAAGTGAGATCTGATAGATATGATAAGATAATATTTTTGGTATTTTTATGATAAAGATGCAAAGTAAAATAAAAGGCAAAAAAATAGCTAAGTGTTGGAAGATTAATATGATGGAAAATAGACTTGGGGGCCATAGGTTTCACTAGTGGTTTCTCTCAAGAGCATAAGTATTACGGTGGGTGAACAAATTACTGTTGAGCAATTGATAGAATTGAGCATAGTTATGAGAATATCTAGGTATGATCATGTATATAGGCATCACGTCCGTGACAAGTAGACCGACTCCTGCCTGCATCTACTACTATTACTCCACGCATCGACGCTATCCAGCATGCATCTAGAGTATTAAGTTCATAAGAACGGAGTAACGCTTTAAGCAAGATGACATGATGTAGAGGGATAAATTCATGCAATATGATATAAACCCCATCTTGTTATCCTCGATGGCAACAATAGAATACGTGCCTTGCTGCCCCAGCTGTCACTGGGAAAGGACACCGCAAGATTGAACCCAAAGCTAAGCACTTCTCCCATTGCAAGAAAGATCAATCTAGTAGGCCAAACCAAACTGATAATTCGAAGAGACTTGCAAAGATAACCAATCATACAGAAAAGAATTCAGGGAAGATTCAAATATTGTTCATAGATAAACTTGATCATAAACCCACAATTCAGCGGTCTCAACAAACACACCGCAAAAGAAGATTACATCGAATAGATCTCCACGAGAATCGTGGAGAACTTTGTATTGAGATCCAAAGAGAGAGAAGAAGCCAACTAGCTAATAACTATGGACCCGAAGGTCTGAGGTAAACTACTCACACATCATCGGAGAGGCTATGGTGTTTATGTAGAAGCCCTCCGTGATCAATGCCCCCTTCGGCAGGACGCCGGAAAAGGCCCCAAGATGGGATCTCACTGGTATAGAAGGTTGCGGCAGTGGAATTAGGTTTTCGTGGATGCTTCTGTTGGTTTGGGGGTACGTAGGTATATATAGGAGGAATAAGTACGTCGGTGGAGCAACGTGGGCCCCACGAGGGTGGAGGGCGCGCCTAGGAGGGGTAGGCGCGCCCCCTGCCTCGGGCCCTCCTAGTTGCTTTCTTGACGTAGGGTCCAAGTCCTCTGGATCACGTTTGTTCCGAGAATCACGTTCCCGAAGGTTTCATTCCGTTTGGACTCCGTTTGATATTCTTTTTCTGCGAAACTCTGAAATAGGCAAAAACAGCAATTCTGGGCTAGGCCTCCGGTTAATAGGTTAGTCCCAAAAATAATATAAAAGTGTATAACAAAGCCCATTAATCATCCAAAACAGAATATAATATAGCATGAAGCAATCAAAAATTATAGATACGTTGGAGACGTATCAAACATCCCCAAGCTTAATTCCTGCTCGCCCTCGAGTAGGTAAATGATAAAAATAGAATTTTTGATGCGGAATGCTACTTGGCATAATTTTTTTAATGTAACCCTCTTAATTGTGGTATGAATATTCAGATCCGAAAGATTCAAGATAAAAGTTTAATATTGACATAAAAGTAATAATACTTCAAACATACTAACTAAGCAATTATGTCTTCTCAAAATAACATGGCCAAAGAAAGTTCATCCCTACAAAATCATATAGTTTAGTCATGCTCCATTTTCGTCACACAAGAATGCTCTCATCATGCACAACCCCGATGACAAGCCAAGCAATTGTTTCATACTTTAGTAATCTCGAACTTTTTCAACCTTCACGCAATACATGAGCGTGAGCCATGGATATAGCACTATGGGTGGAATAGAATATAATGATGGGGGTTATGTGGAGAAGACAAAAAAGGAGAAAGTCTCACATCAACGTGGCTAATCAATGAGCTATGGAGATGCCCATCGATTTATGTTAATGCAAAGAGTAGGGATTGCCATGCATTGGGTGCACTAGAGCTATAAATGCATGAAAGCTCAACAAAAGAAACTATGTGGGTGTGCATCCAACTTGCTTGCTCACGAAGACCTAGGGCATTTGAGGAAGCCCATTGTTGGAATATACAAGCCAAGTTCTATAATGAAAAATTCCCAGTAGTATATGAAAGTGACAAAACAAGAGACTCTCTATCATGAAGACCATGGCGCTACTTTGAAGCACTGTGACGCCCGAATAATTAAGCTACAGCAATTCCCTGTTATCGATGCCACGTCACCATGATTACTGTTGTTGATCTCGCGTTAGTTCAAAACCGATTCAAATTCAAATTTGAATTAAAGGCCATCATCAAAGTTTTCAAACATTAAAACTAAAATGTTCGGGTTGTGCCAAATAATGCATAGTTAATCATGGTGGACAAACCACACTTTTATCGAATGCTTAAATACTCTAAGATGAATAAAGGAGTAGCGAAAACTATTATTTAAATACTTTAAAATAATAATTAATTATAAAACTATTTTACTTTGGGTAGCAAATTAATGTGGCAGTGGCATAATTGGTAACATCGATTTAGGTGCCACTTTGGCATATTGTTAACACTAGAATAAACAGCAACTAAAAGAAACGGAAAAGAAACAAAATAAATAAAAAAAGTAAAGTAAAGTAAAACAAGAATAAAGAGAAGGAAACCCCCCTGCCCACTGGGCCTTGGCCCACGTGGCCACTAGTAGGCCAGCCCACCCACTACCCCCGGCCTACATACCCCGGTCCAACCCCCCCGCAAACCCTAAACACTCCCACTCCTCCTGATCCCCTTGCTCCTCTCTCCCCCACGACCCGATCTGGATCGGGGGCGCTCCCCCCGACCTCGGCGACCCGTCACACCGCGCGCCGATGCCGGCGCCCACCCCGGCATCACCCCGCCGCCGACGCCTCGCCTCCTCCCCGGAGCCCCCTGCTCGCCGACGCACCTGTCGCCTCACCTCACCGACTGCCCCGCCGCTCGACGTCGCCGGCACCAACTCGTCGTCGACCCAGCGTCGCCCCGTCGTCCCCTGCGCCCCATCGCCGGTGCCACTCGTCGCTCGCCGTCCCCGACCTCCTCCACGGCTCGCTTCCTCGCACCTCGCCGCCCCCGTGCCCCTGCGACATAGGTGAGGAACCCCACCGGCCTCCTCTTCCCTCTATCGTTGCGCTCGTCGTTGACCGCGCCGACTGCCACTGCTCTGGCCCGCACGCGCTGCACCGCACCTCCACGCGCGCCTGCGCCACGCGTAGCCGCGCCCCGTGCGCCCCAGACGGGCCCCGACCCAGAGCCCACACCGCGTCACCGCCCGCCTCCGCTGCGCGCTCACACGCCGGCGGCCGTCCTCGCCCGGCTCCGTCGCCCCTGCCCCTCGTGGCCTCGCCTCCCCCTCCCTGCCGGCACCGTGCCCATCGGCGCCCCTCTGGGTGGCGCGGCACACGCACCCGCCTACCCGTTGCGCCCGCACCCGTTTGGCCCTATGGGCCAATGACAACTGGGCCCCGCCCTTGTAAACGAAAAACGTTTTTCTTAAAAGAAAATTGAAATAAAAAATATATTAATTAGTGATATAATTAACTTAATTAATTCTAATTAACTAAACTAATTAAAGTCAGTTAACTTAATTAAGTGACTAAACTATTTAGCTCTGTTTAGATAAAACTATGACAATGACAGATGGGCCCCACTACTCCTTTTGACCAGTCAACAGATGATTGTTGACTGCTGACTCAGCAGTAAACAGGGCCCATTGTTAGCCTCTAACAACTCTGCTGGGTACACTTCAGTGTGTACGTATAGCAAATTGCTATT
Organism: Triticum aestivum; assembly: GCF_018294505.1. Taxonomy (NCBI): domain Eukaryota; kingdom Viridiplantae; phylum Streptophyta; class Magnoliopsida; order Poales; family Poaceae; genus Triticum; species Triticum aestivum. The sequence goes on along the minus strand of NC_057802.1, from coordinate 117,918,592 downwards.
TAATTTTCAATTAATAATAATTTCAGAATTTTTTTAAACTTTAAAAATTAATAGAAAATAAACCGTAGCTTAAATGAAAATGTTTTCTACATGAAAGTTGCTCAGAACGACGAGACGAATCCTGATACGCAGCCCGTTCGTCTGCCACACATCCCTAGCATAGCAAACTCGCAACTTTTCCCCTCCGGTCCGTCTGTCCGAAAACGCGAAACGCCGGGAATACTTTCCCGGATGTTTCCCCCTTCGCTGGTATCACCTAATACCGCGGTAGGGCCTAGCTAGCTCCGCGTATTACCTCGTTATGTTTTGTGATGCTTTGTTTGCTCCGTATTTACTGTTTCTTCCCCCCCCCCCTCTTCTTCTCCGATAGACCCCGAGACCGTTGCTGATGCCACTGAGTTCAACTACGTTGTGGACGACCCCTCCTTGCCAGATCAACCAGGCAAGCCCCCCATTGATCGCTAGATATCACCTATTCCTTCTCTCTCTACTGCTTGCATTAGAGTAGTGTAGCATGTTACTGCTTTCGGTTAATCCAATTCTGATGCATAGCCTGTCATTGTTGCTACAGTTGTTACCCTTACCTGCAATCCTAAATGCTTAGTATCGGATGATAGTATTCCATCAGTGGCCCTACATTCTTGTCCATCTGCCATGCTATACTACTAGGCCGTGATCATTCGGGAGGTGATCACGGGCGTATGCTATATACTTTATACTGTTACATTAATTATGATACTGTTCGGAGATGGGGGCTGAAGGGGCAGGTGGCTCCATCCCGGTAGAGGTGGGCCTGGGTTCCCGACGGCCCCCGACTGTTACTTTGTGGCGGAGCGAAAGGGCAGGTTGAGACCACCTAGGTGAGAGGTGGCCCTGGCCCTCGGCATTCGCGGTTACTTCATAATAACAAGCTTAACGAGATCTTGGTATTTGATCTGAGTCTGGCCATTTAGTCTATACGCACTAACCAACTATGTGGGAAAGATATGGGCACTCGACGTCGTGGTATCAGCCGAAGCCTTCGTGACGTCAGCAACTGAGCGGCGCGCGCCGGATTGGACCATAAGCCTGCTCTTGTATTAAGGGGGCTAGGTCTGCTTCCGGCCGCCCACGCAACATGCCGGTGTGCAAAGGGCGATGGGCCCAGACCGCTGCGCCACAGGATTTATACCGGCGTGCTGAGCTCTCTGTTGTGCCTAGGTAGGGCTGCAACATGTTGATCTTCCCAGGCCAGGCATGACCCAGGAAAGTGTGTCCGGCCAAATGGGATCGAGCGTGTTGGGTTATGTGGTGCACCCCTGCAGGGAAGTTTATCTTTTCGAATAGCCGTGTCCCTCGGTAAAAGGACGACCCGGAGTTGTACCATGACCTTATGACAACTAGGACCGGATACTTAATAAAACACACCCTTCCAAGTGCCAGATATAACCCGGCGACCGCTCTCTAACAGGGCAACGAGGAGAGGATCACCGGGTACGATTATGCTATGCGATGATACTTGGTGAACTTGCCATCTACTCTCTTCTACATGCTGCAAGATGGAGGCTGCCAGAAGCGTAGTCTCCGACAGGACTAGCTATACCCCTTTTATTCTGGCATTCTGCAGTTTAGTCCACCGATATTTCCCCTTTACACAGATACCCATGCCTATGTAGTGTAGATCCTTGCTTGCGAGTACTTTGGATGAGTACTCACGGTTGCTTTGCTCCCCCTTTTCCCCCTTTCCTTTCTCCATGGTTGTCGCAACCAGATGCTGGAGCCCAGGAGCCAGACGCCACCGTCGACGATGACTCCTACTACACCGGAGGTGCCTACTACTACGTGCAGGCCGCTGACGACGACCAGGAGTAGTTTAGGAGGATCCCAGGCAGGAGGCCTGCGCCTCTTTGGATCTGTATCCCAGTTTGTGCTAGCCATCTTATCGCAACTTGTTTAACTTATGTCTGTACTCAGATATTGTTGCTTCTGCTGACTCGTCTATGATCGAGCACTTGTATTCGAGCCCTCGAGGCCCCTGGCTTGTATTATGATGCTTGTATGAATTATTTATGTTTTTAGAGTTGTGTTGTGATATCTTCCCGTGAGTCCCTGATCTTGATCGTACACGTTTGCGTGCTTGATTAGTGTACGATTGAATCGGGAGGGGGGGTCACAAGTTGGTATCAGAGCCGACTGCCTTTAGGAATCCCCCTTCCACACTCCTTGGCCGAAGTCGAGTCTAGACATTACAAACTTTTACTAACATGGTTGTGTGCCTTACGGGCCCACGTCGCCATTGGGTGGTATTAGGATCTTTTACTCCTCGTCTATACTCTGGGACTCTTATCTCTCTTGTACTAGGGTTAAATGGTTTTACTAACTCTAACTCTAGGTTCTCGTAACTACTTCCTCCCGGAGGGCCACTCGATACAAATGATCGCTTGATACACTAGAAGATTCTGAAGTTACTCTCTGATGTTCCCTCGATACTTTTTGCCATCCCTCTTGCAATTCCATTCCATCGATAAACCCCAATGGATAACCAAGTACACTTGCCATTCATGCAATTATTCCCCGTTGATCTTGTTATTACAAGATACCCCGAAATTCTCTCTAATGTTCCGAGAATACGTTGTGCCTATTGCCTTGCAGTTCTTGCCACATGAATATCCCTACGGATAATTTCTCGCACTTACCGAGTATCCACTCATCCCCAGTTGATTCATGTATGTCACCAATCTTCGAAATACCATTCGATCTTCCAAAAATCCTCAGGAGCCTATTGCTCTTGAAATTCTTGCTTGCTTACATTTTGGTTAATCCCATAAGTCTAGTAATCTTATTAGCATCCTTTGTCACTATCATTTTAAGTCCGTTGATTCTATATGCGTGCGAATGCATGCAATCATCAGTTGATCCTTATAAATTATCTTTCCGGCTCAGACGTCTTTCGAACATGAGCTGGTTCTCGGCCAATCAGATTGCATCGATTGTACCCCTAAGTCTATTCAACTTATCCATCATTTATCAGAGCGTTTGCTTCTGATCCCTTGACTTGGAAACTATAATTCCTTTGCATTTGAGCTTGAATTAGTCAGTTGTTTCTATAATCTGATACCTTTGCATTCTTTTTCCTTCTGAGTGAGTGTCGATACTCACATCGGGTTCCTTGCGGTCCGCGAGACCAATTGCTTGGTTATTATCCGACAGTGTCCTTCATATCCAATAACCTTGAGAGTTTCTCCCCTGATACATAATGCCTTTGGTAAATTGTGTCTTCTGCCTTTGGCAAGTTATATCCTATGCCTCTGTCAACCACATGCTCTGCTTTGATCATGTGTTAATTGATCCTAAAGTTCATGGTATATGTTCTAAGATGACCCGATGGGTTGAACCTATGCCTTCCTTAACCTGTGTGAACCCGAAAGTTTTCACAAGTCTTACTCCTTTGGTAATTCACCAGGTAGGTTTTGACACTGAGATCATTTTTATTTAGAGCAGTGAATGGATGGTCATGCATTGGAGAAGTGGGAGTCGACCTTGAACTTGTGTTCATGCCCATGGAAACGATGTAGATCTTATAATTAAAGCTTCTCTTAAATTAATTATTCCCTTGGTATAAGTTCACCATATATCTGGGATCTGGTCTTTTGCAATCGTGGTTCCGGCCATATTGATATTCTTTGATTCCTTTTCTTGGACAAGTTGAAGTAATTGTCTTCGGCAGATCATTGCACTTGTCCAACCTTTACTTTGACCTGCTGTCGAGTTTTACACTCTGGTATCTCGAGAATATCGTGGAACTGCATAACTTCTTTTGGGTTCTTCATCAACTGTTATTTCGCACCGATTCCAATTTTCCTGGGCTCTCGGTTGTCGTCAACCGAGAACACCAATATGTGAACCGATTCCACATTCCGGTTTGATAACCCTAAGTAATTTTCATTGCTTATGAGTTTAATAGTCCTTCAAGTCATTCCTAGCCCGATCGGCTATATCATTATCGTGCTAAATTTTAACTATGCCACCTGGTCCATAATACCGGAGCACAACCTTCCATGATGAGCTAACCTTACGTTGATTTCCTCGTCTTATCGTTTTACCTCGAACAAACTTGATTCCGAGTTTGTGTCGTATCTGTGGTTCCAATAATCTTTCGCGGCATCAATCCTTTTTGCTTGATGCAGTCGTTGTTCAGTTGCTTCTTCGTGGAGCCTCTCGACAAAATTGTCGTGATCTTCTTTAACAATTGGACTCTTTCCAGGATATCAATCGAATTCATGATGATAAGTACAAATCTCGTCCCTTGGTAATCTGAGATACCATCGACAACATCCTTACCTTATTTTTGTCACAAACTTGTTCATGTTATGGATGCAACTTGCTATCCAACTTGTATTAAGTTCTACCTTGAAGTACTACTGTCTTTTATGTCAAGGATGTTGTGAGGACTGCTCCACCTCTTAGGAAATTCTTGATGCAGTAATACTTCTCGCCATCTCCGTTCATATCTTGGCCCCGTGTTGTTTCTAACTGGATTACCAACCATTTAACTATGAGGTGTGAATTCAAAACTTCTAGTAACCCTATTGCGTTGAAGTTAATGGTCGACATTTCATTCTTAGACCATTGGTTATCGAATCACCATTCTAACATTGGTCATGCTACATAAGCCCATATTTCGGGTGCACCTTTCAACTGATGTTTAATTGGGTATGTTTTCCTCGAGCATATCTCATTATACCATTTGATCTGACAAATGTTATCTCGTTGTTCACATAATTATGGAAATCCATCCTTTGAAATTCTCGATGAATTGTTGCCGAGTCCATCAGCCACCTCCTCATCCTCTCCTTGGTTTACTGATGAACTCTTGTTTTGGAACTCGCTCCCACAGTTCATTTCCCGAGAATCTTATAATGTCTTCTCATCAATTTGTCGCACCTTTTCTTCTGAGGCATCCTGAGTCTGAGATATCCTGACACCAATCAGATCTGAATCTCAGTCAGATATGATGGTTGGAACATACTTTCAAGAGTTATAGCATTGGTCCTCTTATGACACGGTAAGGTGATGTCATGCCTAGCACACCTGGCCGGAGGACCTAGTGTTATAGTTTCCTTTTTGGCAAGGTTAGTCATTCTCCCGTGAGGAAATTGTAGGACTTATTCGATAAGTTGTTCCTGATGGATCCATTGTGTTTCCAAAGTCTGATCTTCACCTGATGACCATGTCAATGCGATCTCGAAGCAGGAAAATGGTTCTCTTCGTCCCACGCCCTTGGTACCGATCTTATTGCCGACATAACTGACAGGCTATTCTCTGACATGCCTTGCTATCATGACTGTGCAAGAGGTCAGTGCCCTTCCTACTTTCAACCCACATGGTGGGCCCATAAGCACAATTCCACAGGATCGAAACCTGACTTTCCTGTACCCCCTATTTCCAAGGTTGTACCTCGCGCGTGGCCTCGTACGTAATTCATGAGCCACCTTCCGAGAGATCATCAATTCTGGTATCAAACACAATACTTATTCCCATTCCTTTGCACCCATTTCACGCCCTGATTCAGGCATCGAGCGATTGCCTACCCGCTCAAAACTTCCCATGATACCTCCTTACTTTGCTCTCGATATTTTCTTAAGTTTCAATTCAAGAGTTACTTTCCGCCACCTTCCTCGATGTTAACGACCAGATAGTCAACCTTGCAGAGGTCCGTTCTCCCGGAATACCCCCCCTTATTCTACCGTAAGTACGATGGAGATCCTGAAGATAGGATGACGGCTTCATCATGATGATCTGGAGTAGAGAAATTAAGACATCAACAAGGAGAATCAACCTCTTTGAGAAGAGCAACCAAGACCGAGAATATTCGTTAGAATTTCGTAACCAGATTTCCCCCTTACTCCACCTCTTAAAATCTTGGGACGAGATTTCTTGTAGTGGAGGAGAATTGTGATGCCCGGATAATTAAGCTACAACAATTCCCTGTTAACGAGGCCACGTCACCACGATTACTGTTGTTGATCTCGCGTTAGTTCAAAACCGATTCAAATTGAAATTTGAATTAAAGGCAAACATGAAAGTTTTCAAACATTAAAACTAAAATGTTCGGGTTGTGCCAAATAATGCATAGTTAATCATGGTGAATAAAGTAGTAGCGAAAAATATTATTTAAATACTTTTAAATAATAATTAATTATAAAACTATTTTACTTTGGGTAGCAAATTAATGTGGCAGTGGCATAATTGGTAACATCAATTTAGGTGCCACTTTGGAATATGGTTAACACTAGAATAAACAGCAAGTAAAAGAAACAGAAAAGAAATAAAAAAGTAAAAAAAAATAAAGAGAAGGAAATCCCCCTGCCCATTGGGCCTTGGCCCACGTGGCCACTAGCAGGCCAGCCCACCCACTACCCCCGGCCTACATACCCCGGTCAAACCCCCCCGCAAACCGTAAACACTCCCACTCCTCCCGATCCCCTTGCTCCTCTCTCCCCCATGACCCGATCTGGATCGGGGGCGCTCCCCCCCGACCTCGGCGACCCATCACACCACGCCCCGACGCCGGCGCCCACCCCCGGCGTCACCCCGCCGCCGACGCCTCGCCTCCTCCCCGGAGCCCCCTGCTCGCCGACGCCCCCGTCGCCTCACCTCACCGACCGCTCCGCCGCTCGACGTCGCCGGCCCCAACTCGTCGTTGACCCAGCATCGCCCCGTCGTCCCCTGCGCCCCATCGCCGGCGCCGCTCGTCGCTCGCCGTCCCCGACCTCCTCCTCGGCTCACTTCCTCGCGCCTCGCCGCCCCCGTGCCCCTGCAACGCGGGTGAGGAACCCCACCGGCCTGCTCTTCCCTTTGCCGTTGCGCTCGGCGTTGCCTGCGTCGACTGCCACTGCTCTGGCCCGCACGCGCTGCACCGCACCTCCGCTCAAGCCTGCGTCACGCCTAGCCATGCCCCAGGCGCCCCAGACGCGCCCCGACCCTGAGCCCACACCGCGTCACCGCCCGCCTCCGCTGCGCGCTCACACGCTGGCAGCCGCCCTCGCCCGGCTCTGTCGCCCCTGCCCCTCGTGGCCTCGCCTCCCCTTCCCTGCCGGCACCATGCCCGTCGGTGCCCCTCTGGGTGCCGCAGCGCACGCACCAGCCTACCCGTTGCGCCCGCACCCGTTTGGCCCTATGGGCCAATGACAACTGGGCCCTGCCCTTGTAAACGTAAAACTTTTTTCTTAAAATAAAATTGAAATTAAAAATATATTAATTAATTAATTAGTGATATAATTAACTTAATTAATTCTGATTAACTAAACTAATTATAGTTAGTAAACTTAATTAAGTGACTAAACTATTTAGCTCTGTTTAGGTAAAACTATGACAATGACAGATGGCCCCCACTGCTCCTTTTGACCAGTCAACAGCTGATTGTTGACTGCTGACTCAGCAGTCAACAGGGCCCACTGTTAGCCTCTAACAACTCAGCTCGGTACACTTCAGTGTGTACGCATAGCAAATTGCTATTTAATTTTCAATTAATAATAATTTCAGAATTTGAACTTTAAAAATTAATAGAAAAGAAACCATAGCTTAGATGAAAATGTTTTCTACATGAAAGTTGCTCATAACGACGAGACGAATCCGGCTGCGGAGCCTGTTCGTCCGCCACACATCCCTAGCATAGAAAACTCGCAACTTTTCCCCTCCGGTCCGTTTGTCCGAAAACGCGGAACGCCGGGAATACTTTCCCGGATGTTTCCCCCCTTCGCTGGTATCACCTAATACCGCGTTAGGGCATACCTAGCTCCGCATATAACCTCGTTATGTTTTGTGATGCTTTGTTTGCTCCGTATTTACTGTTTCTTCCCCCCTCTTCTTCTCCGATAGACCCCGAGACCGTTGTTGATGCCACTGAGTTCGACTACGTTGTTGACGACCCCTCCTTGCCAGAGCAACCAGGCAAGCCCCCCCTTGATCACCAGATATCGCCTATTCCTTCTCTCTACTGCTTGCATTAGAGTAGTGTAGCATGTTACTGCTTTCGGTTAATCCTATTCTGATGCATAGCCTATCATTGTTGCACTAGTAGAAAACAGGGCTTTGGTCACAGGGCAATATTCACATTAGTCCCGATTCAGTCACGAACCGGGACTAATGTGAGCATTGGTCCCGGTTCGTGCGGCTAAGGCATTAGTCCCAGTTCAAATGGGACCTTTAGTCCCGGTTGGTGCCATGAACCGGGACTAAAGGGTGCGATGCCCATTAGTACGGGTTCGTGGCACCAACCGGTACTAAAGGTTAGACCTTTAGTCCCGGTTCGAGCCACCAACCGTTACTAATGGGGTTTTATGCATTAGTACCGGTTCATGGCACGAACCGGTACTAAAGGTCCCATTTTCAAACTCTACCCCCCCTGTGGATCGCCTTTTCAGTTTTGTAAAAAGCAACAGAAAATGATAAAAACTTCAAAAATTAAAATCCTTCCGGATGTAGTTATGTTACTACATGTACTAGTTAGGAAAATTTAAAAACTTAAATTTGGACATGTTTTGCAAAAAGTGTAGGGAAAATGTAAAACGGCTATAACTTTTGCATACGATGTCAGAAAAAAAGTATAATATATCAAAATGTTCAGCACGAAAATCCGCATCTGATTTTGACCGCCTACGGCCTGTTTGCAAATTTTTAGAATCCTCAAATTCTAAAAGGAAAAAAAGTTATGCTCAAATTTCAGTTTTTTTTTAATTTTTGTTAAATCTGGTCAAACTATGGTCAAACTACTTATTCAAGAAGTATTAGTGTTACTAAATAATTATTCAAGAATATTAGTGTTACTAAATAATTATTTCAGTTTTTTTGAATTTTGGTCAAATCTGGTCAAACTGTGGTCAAACAACGGTCAAACTAATTATTCAAGAAATATTAGTGTTACTAAATAATTATTTCAGTTTTTTTGAATTTTGGTCAAATCTGGTCAAACTATGGTCAAACTACTTATTCAAGAAATATTAGTGTTACTGAATAATTATTGTTTTTTAGAATAATAGTTTCAAACTCAAACAGTGAAATGTGTGCCTTCATGCTCAAGCTAAATTCCTGAGGGTTAATAGGATTGACATCTTACTATTGTCAGGAAAACAACAAGTGCAGACTTGGAAACGAGGGAGAATAGAACCCGGAAGTTAAGCGTGCTCAGGCTGGAGTAGTGAGAGGATGGGTGACCGTCCGGGAAGTTAGATGATTTGGAATGATGAGGGGTGATTAGAGATTAGAGGCTAAATTGAGAAGTGATGAGGGGTGGTGATTAGAGATTAGAGGTTAAAATAATTCAGAAATTTGAAATTCAATTTTTTTTAAAAAAAATCATAAAATTTCCTTTAGTACCGGTTGGTGTTACCAACCGGGACTAAAGGTGGACCTCCAGGCAGCGGCCACGTGGAGGGCCTTTAGTCCCGGTCCGTGTAAGAACCGGGACTAAAGGGGGAGGCTTTAGTAACGACCCTTTAGTCCCGGTTCAAAAACCGGGACAAAAGGCCCTTACCAACCGGGACAATAGGCCCTTTTTCTACTAGTGTTGCTACAGTTGTTACCCTTAACTGCAATCCTAAATGCTTAGTATAGGATGCTAGTATTCCATCAGTGGCCCTACATTCTTGTCCGTCTGCCATGCTATACTACTAGGCCGTGATCATTCGGGAGGTGATCACGGGCATATGCTATATACTTTATACTGTTACATTACTTATGATACTGTTCGGAGATGGGGGCTGAAGGGGCAGGTGGCTCCATCCCGGTAGAGGTGGGCCTTGGTTACCGACGGCCCCCGACTGTTACTTTGTGGCGGAGCGACATGGCAGGTTGAGACCACCTAGGCGAGAGGTGGGCCTGGCCCTGGTCGGCGTTTGCGGTTACTTCATAATAACACGCTTAACGAGAGCTTGGTATTTGATCTGAGTCTGGCCATTTGGTCTATACGCACTAACCAACTACGTGGGAAAGATATGAGCACTCGACGTCGTGGTATCAGCCGAAGCCTTCGTGACGTCAGCGTCAGAGCGGCGCGCGCCGGATTGGACCGTAAGCCTGCTCTTGTATGTCTGCCATGCTATACTACTAGGCCGTGATCATTCGGGAGGTGATCACGGGCATATGCTATATACTTTATACTGTTACATTACTTATGATACTGTTCGGAGATGGGGGCTGAAGGGGCAGGTGGCTCCATCCCGGTAGAGGTGGGCCTTGGTTACCGACGGCCCCCGACTGTTACTTTGTGGCGGAGCGACATGGCAGGTTGAGACCACCTAGGCGAGAGGTGGGCCTGGCCCTGGTCGGCGTTTGCGGTTACTTCATAATAACACGCTTAACGAGAGCTTGGTATTTGATCTGAGTCTGGCCATTTGGTCTATACGCACTAACCAACTACGTGGGAAAGATATGAGCACTCGACGTCGTGGTATCAGCCGAAGCCTTCGTGACGTCAGCGTCAGAGCGGCGCGTGCCGGATTGGACCGTAAGCCTGCTCTTGTATTAAGGGGGCTAGGTCTGCTTCCGGCCGCCCACGCAACATGCAGGTGTGCAAAGGGCGATGGGCCCAGACCCCTGCGCCATAGGATTTAGACCGGCGTGCTGACCTCTCTGTTGTGCCTAGGTAGGGCTGCGACGTGTTGATCTTCCGAGGCCGGGCATGACCCAGGAAAGTGTGTCCGGCCAAATGGGATCGAGCGTGTTGGGTTATGTGGTTCACCCCTGCAGGGAATTTTATCTATTAGGATAGCCGTGTCCCTCGGTAAAAGGACGACCCGGAGTTGTACCTTGACCTTATGACAACTAGAACCGGATACTTAATAAAACACACCCTTCCAAATGCCAGATATAACCCGGTGACTGCTCTCTAACAGGGCAACGAGGAGAGGATCGCCGGGTAGGATTATGCTATGCGATGATACTTGGTGAACTTGCCATCTACTCTCTTCTACATGCTGCAAGATGGAGGCTGCCAGAAGCGTAGTCTTCGACAGGACTAGTTATCCCCCTTTTATTCTGGCATTCTACAGTTCAGTTCACCGATATTGCCCCTTTACACAGATACCCATGCATATGTAGTGTAGATCCTTGCCTGTGAGTACTTTGGATGAGTACTCACGGTTGCTTTGCTCCCCCTTTCCCCCTTTCCTTTCTCCCTGGTTGTCACAACCAGATGCTGGAGCCCAGGAGCCAGACGCCACCGTCGACGACGACTCCTACTACACCGGAGGTGCCTACTACTACGTGCAGGCCGCTGACGACAACCAGGAGTAGTTTAGGAGGATCCCTGGCAGGAGGCCTGCGCTTCTTACAGTTTGTATCCCAGTTTGTGCTAGCCATCTTATGGCAACTTGTTTAACTTATGTCTGTACTCAGATATTGTTGCTTCCGCTGACTCGTCTATGATCGAGCACTTGTATTCGAGCCCTCGAGGCCCCTGGCTTGTATTATGATGCTTGTATGACTTATTTATGTTTTAGAGTTGTGTTGTGATATCTTCCCGCGAGTCCCTGATCTTGATCGTACACGTTTGCGTGCATGATTAGTGTACGATTGAATTGGGGGCGTCACAAGAACAAGTGTGGAAAAAAGGAAAGTAGCATTGTCCCTTTTTTTTGGGGCCTTCTTTTTTTATTTGGCCGTTCTCTTTGTTTTATTGGGACAATGCTCTATGAATGATGATCATCACACTTATATTTATTTACAACTCAATGATTACAAATCGATACTAGAACAAAGTATGACTCTATATGAATGCCTCCAGCGGTATACCGGGATAGACAATGAATCAAGAGTGACATGTATGAAAAATTAAGAACGGTGGCTTTGCCACAAATACGATGTCAAATACATGATCATGCAAAGCAATATGACAATGATGAACCTGTCATGATAAACGGAACGGTGAAAAGTTGCATGGTAATATATCTCGGAATGGCTATGGAAATGCCATAATAGGTAGGTATGGTGGCTGTTTTGAGGAAGATATAAGGAGTTAGATTGGTAGGAAAAGACCATCGCTCGTCCCCGACCACCACTCATAAGGAAGACAATCAAAGAACACCTCATGTTTCAAATTCGTTACATAACGTTTACCATACGTGCATGCTATTGGAGTTGCAAACTTCAACACAAGCATTTCTGAATTTCACAACTACTCAACTAGCACAACTTTAATATCACTACCTCCATATCTCAAAACAATCATCAAGCATCAAACTTCTCTTAGTATTCAGCACACTCATAAGAAAGTTTTTACTAGTTTTGAATACCTAACATATTAGGACTCTCAAAATAATATAAGTGAAGCATGAGAGAATAATAGTTTCTATAAAACAAAACCACCGCCGTGCTCTAAAAGATATAAGTGAAGCACTAGAGCAAAAACTATATAGCTCAAAAGATATAAGTGAAGCGCATAGAGTATTCTAATAAATTCCGAATCATGTGTGTCTCTCTCAAAAGGTGTGTACAGAAAAGATGAATGTGGTAAACTAAAAAGCAAAGACTCGAATCATACAAGACGCTCCAAGCAAAACACATATCATGTGGTGAATAAAAATATAGCTCCAAGTAAAGTTACCGATGGAAGTAGACGAAAGAGGGGATGCCTTCCGGGGCATCCCCAAGCTTTGGCTTTTAGGTGTCCTTAGATTATCTTGGGGTGCCATGGGCATCCCCAAGCTTAGGCTCTTGCCACTCCTTGTTCCATAATCCATCAAATCTTGAAAACTTCACAACACAAAACTTAGCAAAAAAATCACGTGAGCTCCGTTAGCGAAAGAAAACAAAACACCACTTCAAGGTACTGTAACGAACTCATTATTTATTTATATTTGTTTTAAACCTACTGTATTCCAACTTCTCTATGGTTTATAAACTATTTTACTAGCCATAGATTCATCAAAATAAGAAAACAACACACGAAAAACAGAATCTGTCAAAAACAGAACAGTCTGTAGTAATCTGTAACTAACGCAAACTTCTGAAACTCCAAAAAATCTACCAAAATAGGAAGACCTAGAACATTTGTTTATTTATCTTCTTCAATTGGAATCAATATTTTATCACGTTATGGTGATTTTTAACAATTGTTTTCGTGAACAGAAAGTTTCTGGAATTTTCAGCAAGGTCAAATAATTATCATCCAAATAGATCCTATAGGTTTAACTTGGCACGAACAATAATTAAAACATAAAAACAAATCTAACCAGTGGCTAGATCAAAGATTTATTCCTAAACAGAAGCAAAAAGAAAAAAAAGAAAAATAAAATTGGGTTGCCTCCCAACAAGCGCTATGGCTTAACGCCCCTAGCTAGGCATAAAAGCAAGGATGGACCTAGGTATTGCCATCTTTGGTAGGCAATTCTTAAATAAGACACCTATCACCCTTAGGATTTTATTTCTTTATATTAACTATCAAACTTCTAGGCACAAAATCGAAATAATCATTTACAGCAAATGGTTCCTTAATGATAGCAAAGAGATTGGGGTGAACACTTATTGATTTGAGATCCGCAGTTTCCTTATTAGAGGATTCACCCTTATTTTTAGGAACATACATAAGCTCGGCAATTTTAGTAGGAGGACTTGGAGTATTCTTTACGGAAGAAAAAGCGGTCCCCAAGTTGGTAATGATACCCTCAAGTTTATCGATTCTAGTGGAATCTTGATTTATTCTTTCATTAAGTATGGGTTCCTTTTCCTTAATATTTTTCAAAGTGACTCCTACTTTAGATACATATTGGGTAATTTGGTTCTGGATCTTTTTATCCAAATTTTCAATTAACTCTACGGTAGCAACTTTATTTTCAATAATTTCAAGTCTTTGCATTACATGCTCCAAAGTTAACATAGTTCCATTAACCAAAAGAGGTGGTGAGCCAAACAAATCTATCATAGCATTATAAGAATCAAAAGTATGGCTACCCAAGAAATTCCCTCCGGTAATGGTATCAAGAATATATCTGTACCAAGGAGTAGCGCCTACATAAAAATTGCGGAGAAGAACGGAAGTAGATTGCTTCCTGGTAGATCTATTTTGAGCATTGCAAATTCTATACCAAGAGTCTTTTAGATTTTCTCCCTCCGTTTGCTTAAAATTAAGAACTTCATTCTCAGGAGACAACGGAGAAGACTAGCCATAACGACAAGGAAAGCGAGAAACAAGCAAACGGAAAAGAGAGGGCGAATAAAACGTCAAGGGTGAAGTGGGGGAGAGGAAAACGAGAGGCAAATGGCAAATAATGTAATGCGGGAGATAAGAGTTTGTGATGGGTACTTGGTATGTTGACTTTTGCGTAGACTCCCCGGCAACGGCGCCAGAAATGGCTCCTTGTCGGGAGAGCAAATCTTGACTTGACTTGGTGTAAGCCTCCCCAACAACGGCACCAGAAATCCTTCTTGCTACCTCTTGAGCACTGCGTTGGTTTTCCCTTGAAGAGGAAAGGGTGATGCAGCAAAGTAGCGTAAGTATTTCCCACAGTTTTTCAGAACTAAGGTATCAATCCAGTAGGAGGCCACGCACGATTCCCCCGCACCTACACAAACAAATAAAAGCCTCGCAACCAACGCAATAAAGGGGTTGTCAATCCCTTCACGGCCACTTACGAAAGTGAGATCTGATAGATATGATGAGATAATATTTTTGGTATTTTTATGATAAAGATGCAAAGTAAAATAAAAGGCAATAAAAATAGCTAAGTGTTGGAAGATTAATATGATGGAAAATAGACCCGGGGGCCATAGGTTTCACTAGTGGCTTCTCTCAAGAGCATAAGTATTACGGTGGGTGAACAAATTACTGTTGAGCAATTGATAGAATTGAGCATAGATATGAGAATATCTAGGTATGATCATGTATATAGGCATCACGTCCGTGACAAGTAGACCGACTCCTGCCTGCATCTACTACTATTACTCCACACATCGACCGCTATCCAGCATGCATCTAGAGTATCAAGTTCATAAGAATGGAGTAACGCTTTAAGCAAGATGACATGATGCAGAGGGATAAATTCATGAAATATGATATAAACCCCATCTTGTTATCCTCGATGGCAACAATACAATACGTGCCTTGCTGCCCCTGCTGTCACTGGGAAAGGACACCGCAAGATTGAACCCAAAGCTAAGCACTTCTCCCATTCCAAGAAAGATCAATCTAGTAGGCCAAACCAAACTGATAATTCGAAGGGACTTGCAAAGATAACCAATCATACATAAAAGAATTTAGAGAAGATTCAAATATTGTTCATAGATAAACTTGATCATAAACCCACAATTCATCGGTCTCAACAAACACACCGCAAAAGAAGATTACATCGAATAGATCTCCACGAGAATCGTGGAGAACTTTGTATTGAGATCCAAAGAGAGAGAAGAAGCCATCTTGCTAATAACTACGGACCCAAAGGTCTGAGGTAAACTACTCACACATCATCGAAGAGGCTATGGTGTTGATGTAGAAGCCCTCCGTGATCAATGCCCCCTCCGGCAGGACGCCGGAAAAGGCCCCAAGATGGGATCTCACGGGTACAGAAGGTTGCGGCGGTGGAATTAGGTTTTCATGGATGCTTCTGTTGGTTTGGGGGTACGGAGGTATATATAGGAGGAAGAAGTACGTTGGTGGAGCAACGTGGGCCCTACGAGGGTGGAGGGCGCGCCTAGGGGGGTAGGCGCGCCCCCCTACCTCGTGCCCTCCTGGTTGCTTTCTTGACGTAGGGTCCAAGTCCTCTGGATCACGTTTGTTCTGAGAATCACGTTCTCGAAGGTTTCATTCCGTTTGGACTCCGTTTGATATTCTTTTTCTGCGAAACTCTGAAATAGGCAAAAAAACATCAATTGTGGGCTGGGCCTCCGGTTAATAGGTTAGTCCCAAAAATAATATAAATGTGTATAACAAAGCCCATTAATTATCCAAAACAGAATATAATATAGCATGAAGCAACCAAAAATTATAGATACGTTGGAGACGTATCAAGTGTCCTCTCTATCATTTCATTTCCAATGTACATAAGGAAAGTGCTTCTCTTTGTTAATGTATGTTTCATCAACTAGTCCCATTGTTAATGTTTAAGCGTTTCTGCAAACTGGGGTGCTTAATTTTAGTTGATCTGCACAAAAATAGAGATTTGAATGTCTCAAGGCCCCTCCTTGTACTACCGCTGTACAGTGATGTTCATCACTTGCAGAAGGTGTATCCGGGAGACTTGGGACGATTTCCAGTATGAGGCGTGGCGTACCATATGACGTGTCGCAGGGCCGATCTCGCCCTCGCAGCATGGCATACTATGATACTATCGCAATATTTTCTTCTATTTATTTTGCGTGTTTAATCAACTAGTGCCACTATAATGTAATCACACTTTTTCATTATCTGTGCAAACAGGGTTATTCAGCTTCATTTTGGTGGAACTGCACAAATGTACGGATGGAACCGACATTTATACAGAGTGCGAGGTGTGCCAAATAAAAATTACCGACACCAACCATGCTCCATGCACGCATTGGCATCCACCACCACTAGTGGGATGTGTGGCGCTCTCTGTGGACGGATCTTTCTCGGCAGCAAATCCTCTAACCAAATACTTGTAGCTTATATTGGCAGTTTTCTAGGGAGTACTCTTTTCTGAAAGAAGCACCAATCTATTTTTCTTTATTTGTACACAGTGTCACAACTTTGACCCAAAGGTCCAGAGCTATTTAAGGGTGATTGGCGTAGTACTCGGAGACTGATTGTAAGCATGATTTTCATTAGCTGTCACATTGATTGTAAGCATGAGCAGGTGGAAGATTAGGTTAGTGCGAAGCTTACCTTAAACCCTACCGCCGCCGTTGAAATGAGGCGAGCGTCAAGGGAACCATGGAGAACGGCGGGGAAGCGACGTCGCGCCATCCGGCCTCCTCTTGCGGTGGGAGAACGAATACTCCTGTGGCTCCGGCTGGCTCTGCACCCTCACGAATGACACACCGTGCTCGATCGATTCATTATCCTCTGGGTGCTCGACCTTCGACCTGTACGCCCACCACCTCCGCCTGACTTTTGTCTCGGGCGAATCTGTCTGCTCCATCGCCCAGAGGAGATACTCGATGAACTCAAAGGACTGCGGCGTGACTGCCACCGAGGAGTACATGTACATCGCCGCCGTCTCGCTCTTTCGCATACATTGCCACATGGCCCTCACCGTCCTCGAAATCTCCCACTCATTGTCAAACCTAGTAAGGATCTCCTTCAACCTGGCTAACTTTGCCTGGTCGCCGCCGGCGATCTGCCTGATTCGCTGCTGCATCCTCTCCATAAATGTCCTTCTGAGTGGTCTGGTGCTAGCTTTGGAAGATGGGAGGAGAGACGGTGGTCTTGCAATAGAGAAGAGGGAGAGGTGAGACAGTGGTTTTGGAATGGAAATGATGGAGAGGAGAGGAGGTGGTTTTGCAATGGAGAAGAGGGAGAGGCGACACGGTGGTTTTGGAATGGAGATGATGGAGAGGAGAGGAGGTGGTTTTGCAATGGAGAAGAGGGAGAGGCGAGATGGTGGTTTTTGAATGGAGATGATGGAGAGGAGAGGAGGTGGTTTTGCAATGGAGAAGAGGGAGAGGAGCGTGCGGCAGCAATTTAGGATTGGACGAGAGGGCCGGCGCGCTGTGACTAGATCAAAATCAAAATCAATTTACCCTTCAATTAAGAAAGCGAACCCACATTAACTAGTCTCCCTTTTATTCTGGGTCATAATTGACCATGATTTTTGCAAATAAAATATATGTTATACGTTGCAAAAATAATATAATTTGAAAGTACATTCAGATACGAACCAAACGATACAATTTTTGGTGACATGCATTCAAATTTTGCTTGTGAAATACAGTACATGGTCAAACTTTGACCCAAAATACGCAAAACAACAAAAATACTTCCAAGACCAGCGCCGCTCTTCTGCTCTTCTCCTCTTAAACCACCGCCGCTCCTCTCCTGTTCCAATCTAAATCCAGCGCCGCTCCTCTCCTCTTCCATTTCAAAACCACCACCCCTCCTCTCTTGTTCCAATCCAAAACCAGCATCGCTCCTCTCCCGTTCGAATCCAAAACCAGCGCTGCTCCTCCCCTCTTCCATTCAAAAACCACCGCCGGCGAGTGAAGGTGTTGTGGAGAAGTAGATGGACGGAGGAGTACAACCGATACGTGAGGATCGCAGACGGCGACCCTGTGAAGCTAGCTAGGATGTTGGAGATACAGTCTTGGTTTGACAACAAGGACCAACTAGCAGCGACGGCGACATCCATGGCCAAATATCTGTAACAGAGCGAAAAGGCGGCGATACTGCCGGAGGGAGTCGCGTGGGAGTACATAGAGTTGCTCCTCTGGGCCATGGAGCAAACAGATTCACAGAATCCGACCATGAGGGAGTGGTGGTGGGAGTATCAATCCCAGATGGAGCATCCACCGGAGATTGAAGGATCGAGCATCTACAGGGTGCCGTTTGTGAGGGTGTCATGCCAGAGCGAGCCGGTGGAGTCTTTGTCGACCGAACCCAACTGCAAGAGGAGAAAAACAGTTGGCCCGACGATGCTTCACCGCCATCCTCTCCCTCGCCATTCACATCGTCTCACGGGGCGGCTGTCTGCCGCCGAGGAATAGGGGGGACTGCCCCCCCCAGCCCAATAGTCGGGCAGGTTGTGAATTGTCAGGAGGAGCTTAGGGTTGTTAGTACTTGCAGGTTGTGAATTGTGTTTTGTATTGTGTATTTTGAGAGTACTTTCAGATATGAATGTCTTTTGAATTTCAGATTTGCAGTATTGAGCATATGAAGTATTTTATGAATTCTAGAGATCTATTTTTAGCACTTAAAAAAATGTAGTTTCTTAGGAGTATAAAAGTGCAGACAATGTGATTCTCAGAGAAGAAACTGCAAGTTTCAGTTTCAGATAAGAAACTCCAAGTTCAGTTTCAGATAAGAAACTACAACTTTTAGAGGCAGAGCATTTGTATTAACACGGCCTTTTCAAACAGTGTTAACATCATGTTGGAAGTTTTATTCACGGTCTAAACTGGAACTACCAGCCAGTTAACATCATGCTGATCAACATTCATGCATAGCACATCTTCATATGATGCACAGTCAAAAAGATATGATATTTTCAAAATGCCCACACAATGTCAAGTGTGCAAAAAACAGAGAAAACGAGGGACAAAGTTTTGGCAAGTGTTGGACGTGGTGTGCATAGATGACAATTGGGACCCACATGTCAATAAAGGCAGAGGCAAAAAATTTGGAGATATTTTCTCTGCACAGGTGGAATCGAACCCGGGCGGAACAGCTGTCTGGTAGTGCACTCGGCCACTAGGCTAGTTCAGTTGTTTCGTTACTAATAAGGCACTTCCTCAGGTGGTCAGATCTCCTCCTGCACCTTTGTGTGCTCGTTGCGACGCCGCTGTTTGTCGTTGTGAACATGCTAAACAATCGAGAGGAATCTGGAGAGGACTGTACGTGGAGAGGAGGACAGTCGGGACCCACCAGGTCTATGGCCATACGCAAGCAAGTGCCTCATCGAAAAAATACTTCCTCCTAATGCTATACTGACGTTGGGGCCCACCGGTTTGTCAACATAGTTACATTTTTTTAGGTGCTCCAACGTAGTTACTATAGGAGATAAATTCGCAACGAAGCCGGGGAGCTGGCAGGTATCATTTATTATCACAGGGGCAGCAAGTATCAGCTGGGTTTTGGGCTGCCCCGTCTATGCTTACTTTTTAACATGCTCAGCCCACAACCTCGGATGGGAGGTCCATAGGCCTGTTTGTATTTTCTTGAGGGCCGTCATGTATCGACCGGCCTATGGACCTCCCATCCGAGGTTTTATTTTTCCTGAAACATCGGCAGCCCAATTTATGTTTTTTTGAAGAAAACGCAGAGGTCTGTTCTATTTTTCTATATAAGAATAGGAACGCATGGTCCAACTTATGTTTCCCTTCTAACTATATTATATATACATAAATTATTTTATATGTTATTATATATTATTGTTATTGTCATCATATATTTAACAGATACTTACATATGTAAGAAAACAATATCCCACATCTTATTAACTTATAAAAATAAATTCTTAACAATAAAATCCTGGATTTTTTGGCAACGAAAATCCTGGTGATTGTGTACAAAAGTTTGGTAAGATGTAAGGACCAATGTAATAACAAATCACTTATTATATATATATATATAACAAAATGCTCAGCCCCTGTTTATTTTTTGATAACATTGCTGCGCCCACCCCAACATTATAATTAGAATCAGCCCAGCAAAATCGTGTATTTCGAGAAAGGGAAAATGGCCTATAATTTTTTTGGAAAAACATAAATGGGCCACATGGACGCTACATTATTTGTTCACCAGCCCAGCTAATGGACTGTAATTCAAAAAAAAGAGATCAAATTGACTGTAAATTCTACCCCGCAAAAAAAGACTATAAATTCTGAAAAAATGGGTTGAATACGTGCCACATTTTTGGAGGCTGAAATGTGGGACAATAGGTCGAAGCCAATGCAAGTCGTTGTCAACTTAGTCAACAAATGATTCTGACATCGTTAGCCGTTGGATTTACATCCAACGACCAGCATCCATCTTCAATCTCTCGTCTTCTTCCTCCAGCGCTGCCGGGACCACCTGCTCCCGCCTCCTGCTGCTAGCAGCTCTGTTTAGCACGCTTCGCTGTGACGGGCTACTCCACCGTTGGCCAGGCCATCCCTCCACCCCTCCACACCTCCTGTTCTTCTCCATCGTCGTCCACCAGCTTGGATGCGCTCGGCGCGGAGTGGTCAACGTGGTCAAAGAGCGACACCATCGGAAGTAGACTGTGCGTGGAGAGGCTGACAGCTGGGTCCATGGCCGCACGCAAGGAAATGCCTCCTTATTACGCACAAAATAATGATTCCTCCACCTGACAGCTGGGACCCACCAGAAGGGCCTTTGTATTTCGTGAAAAAAATGTTCCCACCGCTGACAGCTCAGACCCACCAGCTATATCTTCGCACGCAAGGAAGTGCCTCCTTATTACGCACAAAAAAATGAATACCCCCCTGCTAGCTGGGACCCACAATAGTGGGAGGCTGACTTGTGGGCCAACTATGTTGACGGGGACGGAGGGCTCTGTCAACTTAGTCAATATGAACGATTCTAGCTCCAGTGACCGTACGATGTCCATCCAACGGCCATAGTGCTTCTTCAACCTCTGGTCTTCTTGCTCCAGCCGCCCAAACCAGCGTCGGTCGTGCCTCGTGCTCCTGCCTCTCGTGGCCAGCTGTGATGCCGCGAAGGCCTCACCGCCCCCTACTACTCGCACCGCTAGCCAGGCCATCCCTCTACTCACCCACACCCCCTGTTATTCTACGGCGACGGCAGCTTCACACCGCAGCGAACCAGTGAACCCTCATACTCCTCTACGCGTGGGCATCCACTGCCGCATCTTCCCTGGCTCCGTGTCGTCCCCTTCCTAGGCCTCGCCGTTGTCCACTGCCCTGGTGCTCTCGGTGCGGTGTGGTGAACGCTTTCAAGGGACGGCTTCCATCGGACGTGGACTGTACGTGGAGAGGCTGACAGCTGGGTCCACGGCCGCAGCAAGGAAGTGCCTAATTATTACGCGGAAAATAATGATTCCTCCACCTGACAGCAGGGACGCACCGGATGGGCAACCGTATTTCGCGAAAAGAACGTTTCCCCCTGACTGCTGGGACCTACCAGCTACATCTTCACACACAAGGAAGTGCGTCCGGGCAAAAAAAATGATTCGCCCCCTGACTGCTGGGACCCACCAGCTACATCTTCGCACGCAAGGAAGTGCCTGACAGTCGGGACCCACCTGGTCAAAGTGTACGTAGCGTTGTCATTCTGGTCGTGAACGTGTACGTACATACTGGTCGATGTAGAGGCGCGCACGTAGCATGTACACGTACGTACATCGGCAAGGGTGCAAGAAAGTAAATACGGCCATGTACGTACATACGGGCGGGGTCTCGAACGGCTACTCGCATGTACGTACGGCCAGGGCTCGTGTACATGGCTGGGTCGGAACGGAGAAACAGCGCCGTCGTCGTGTTCATGGGGAGCCAACCGGCTGGGTCGGAACGGAATGCGTCGTCGTGTTCATCGGGAGGGCTTGGACGGAACATCCGATGGAAACGAGGCCTGGCGTACCGCAGAACCGAGGAAACGGCCTTGTGTTCAACCGGCCACGTTCGAAACGGGATCAGGTTCATCGGGAGGGGTCTGGCGTACCGCAAAACGGAGGAAACGGACCTCCTACGGTCGAAACGGGGGTCCTGTTGATCGGGAGGGGTGTGGCGTACCGCAAAACGGAGGAAACGGACTTGTGTTGGAGCGCTACGGTCGAAACGTGGGTCCTGTTCATCGGGAGGGGTGTGGCGTACCACAAAACGGGACTCCACGGGATACTGTTCATCTCCACCGTCGACCCCCTCCAGCCTCCACGGGCTACTGTTCGTCCACCGTCGACCTCCTCTAGCCTCCACCTGCGACTGTTCATCAACGGGCTCCTGTTCATCCAGCCTCCACCGCGTGCTACTCCACCGGCTACTGTTCAACCAGCCCTCTCCACAGGCTCCTATTCAACCACCCCTCCACGGGCTACTGTTCATCCAGCCCTCCATCATCTACTGTTCATCCAGCCCTCCACGGGTTGGTCCATTTCATCTAGCCCTCCACAGGGTCCTGTTCATCCAGCCCCAACCGGCTCGATCGATCGGGGTCGTGTTCATCCAGAGGCAACACCACGGGGTCCTGTTCATCGAAACCCCCCAACAACGCTCACTGTTCATCCAGAGGCAGCATCGATCGGCTTCAGTTAGCAGCAGTAGCGAAGGAATCGCTCGATCGGGTTCGGTTAATAGCCATCGATCGATCGCTCGGGTTCAGTAACGCGTAGCCTGCAGTGCAATCGCTCGGGTTCAGTTAGAGCCCAACGCCTTGCACCCACGCGCGTGCGTGTTTGAGAGAAACACGCATCGCTCGGTCCCGACCACCCACCGTAACCGGGAACACCCCAATATTTTCCTCGCCCTCGCTTCTACCGTGGTTTTTTTCATCATGGATGGCCCAAAGAATGTCATGCAGCTGCGTCTACGGCCCGCCCAGGACGAAAAGCCCATTTTCTGTCATGATTTTTTGTCATAGAAGTTGGAGCCCACCACATCTGTGATGATACCGGGTTTTGTCACAATTATCGCCATAGAAGTGTCATAAGTATGACAATTTTTTTTTCGTTCGGCCAAAAATGTCACGGATGTGTCTTTTTTTGTAGTGATTGCTTTACTTTATCACTAAGCGGTAGCGATTGTCTTAGAAGCAATAGTTGGTGAGACGACAATGATGCTTCAATGGAGAACAAGGTGTCAAGCCGGTGACGATGGTGATCATGACGGTGCTTCGGAGATGGAGATCAAAGGGACAAGATGATGATGGCCAGATCATATCACTTATTTGATTGCATGTGATGTTTATCCTTTATGCATCTAGTATGCTCTGGGCAAGCTAGTCATGTGTTGCATCATGTTTAAATTGCATTTAAACTTGAAATGGGGATTGATCCGAACCCTAGCACCAAATGAATTCAAATAGGATCAAATAAAATCATTTTCAATGAACCCAAAATGCCTTCATAAATGTTCATCATTTTTGAATTGGTTTAGAACCTCTGCTAAAAATGGTGCGCACTTCTCTAGGACACTCTGGATTTTTAATTAAATCGTAAGTATTTGAATTTGGACATTTAAATTCTATAAAATATTTTAAATGTCCAAATAATCCTGAAAGCATTTGAGGGCTGTTGGAAATAAGTTCACAATTGCACACAATTATTTTCAAGATTTTACCAAATGGTTTAGTGTTTTTACTAAATCAAAACAAAACAGAATAAATAGAAAACAGAAAGAATTAAAAGAGAGAGACAGAAGAGAGAGGACTGACCTGGCAGCCCAGCACTGTAGCAGCCTAGCCCAAAGGGGCAGCGCCGTCTTCTTCCCCCGCCAGAAGGAGAAGCAGCTGCGCGCCCGCAGCAAACACAGCCGGCACCACCTCCTCCCTGCCTGCTTACCCCTCCTCGAGCCTGCCCGAAGCGCCAGCGAGATGGACTCGACCCCCTCTGTCATTCCCCTCTCCCTCTGTTTTCTCTCTCCCTCTCCTCGCCTTCTCCTCGCCATGTCTGAGACCCGCGCGAGCTCACCGCCGTGTACCTCGCGGCCAATGCCTCCCCTATGCCCCGCGATGTGACCAGAAGCTTAGCCGCGACCTCCTCTTCCTCACCGTAGAGCCACGTAACCGGGGACGACCTGCTTTGCCGTCACTGGCATCGTCTTCAACATTCGGTCCCGTCTATCACCGCCGTCAATTCTCCACCGCCAGGACCTTCCCGAGCTCGCTGACCTTCCCTTCGACCTCGCTGTGAGCTCCTGCTCCCAATCCCTCTCTCCTCTCAGGCGATTTCTCCCTCTAGCCCCACTAGCCACCGCGGCCTCATCGCCGCTGTGGGCTGAGCGCTAACCGCTCGCACCCATGCACACAAACATGCTCCTGGTACCTCCAGGAGGCCAACACAGCCACTATATGCCCCGCTAGTGCATCGCAGCCCCGTGTTCGCATGCCCCCGAACTCCGGCCGCCGCAGAGCTTGCTACCGCCGCTGCCACAGGCCACCCCAGCTCCTCACGCTTACCTCCCTGGATGCGCGCGAAGCCCAGCAACCCATAGCCACAAACCACGCTTGAAACCATGCCCTGTATCCCATTCCCGTGGCGTTTCCGTCGTCGGTTTTGGTTACCGCCGGCCCAACTCCGGCGAAGATGATGTGGCCCCACCATTAGTCACTAATGACCCTGCTAATTAACCCTTGACCCACTTACATATGGGTCCCACGCCCTTAATTAACCTTAGTTTAGTTCCTGTTTAGTTTTAACTAATCACAGTGGCCCCACGCGTCAGCGTTGACCTTGCCGACGGGGCCCTTGGCCGACCCCACCCGTCAGTGACCCAAGCCAGCAATGTGACACTGACCAGTGGGCCCCTTTGGTCAGGTTTGACCTGGGCTGGCGCCTTTGACCTGCTTACGCAGTAATGCCCTTTTCTGGATTTATTCTTATTCAAGAAATTCTAGAAAATAGTGCTAACTTCTAAAAATCAAAGAAATTAATCTGTAACTCCAAATGCAAAGATTTATATATAAAAAATGATCAGAAAAATCCAATCTATCCATCTGTACCATTTTCATGCATGTTAGAACAACCTATGACTACTGTTTAGGGCAAATCAAATAAATGGCATAGGAACTTTAACATATGGAATTTGAATGAACCTAGGGTTCAAACCAACTTCGTTTAAATCATTGTTAGCTGCATTAGGTATTTCATGCCATGCCACATTCATGCATCATATTGTTGCCGGTATTTCTTCTCTGTTGCCGGTATTTTCCCCCTCTCAGTAGACGTGGTTCCGACGATGAGATCGATGACACCGATGAAGAACTATACTATCTTCAGAATTGCCAGGCAAGCAAAACCACTTTGTTCATTCCGATACAATCCCACTCTCTCGCTTCTGCTCTCTTTCACTACATTAGGACAACAACGCTTCAACTGTTACATGCTGCGGTATTTGAACCCCTTTCCTCTGCATGACCTGTCATTGCCACAATAAATAGATGAAACCCACTAGCATGAGTTGGAGTTGTTTGAGCCCTGATGTGCCTACTCATTCATGCTTGTTGTCATGCCTGCTACTGCTTAGAGTTGAGTCAGGTCTGATTCACATGGGATGAATTGGAATGTGGTGAACATGTCTTACTGTTGAGAGCTAACTGTGTGAACATGATTTGGTAAAGGTAGCGGTGAGAGGCCATATGTAGCTAGTTCTGATGTAAGTCTTGTTGGGTATATTTGTACTCACGTTTGCTTAATTTATGTTTTTGCAGAGAGACTTCAGTCTCACTAGTAGTTCCGTGTGGACTTCGACATTTAGCTTGTTACCCCAGCTACGATCTTGTGCCCTCGGCAGGGTCTTGTAGATAGTCAAGCTTCTCAGCCTTTTCCATTTGTAGTTGTCTGTACTCAGACAAGTTAAGCTTCCGCATGTGCTTATTGCTTGTATGACGTGAATGCTGGGTCATCAGACCCATGTTTGTAATATCTGGCTCCTCGAAGCCTAATGAATAAATACTTTCAGTCGTAGAGTTTTGTTGTGATGCCATGTTGTATTTGCACATATCGACCATATTGTGTGTATGTTATTGAGATGCTTGGTATGTGTGGGATCCGAAGACCTAGTTGTTTATTCTTGGTAGCCTCTTTTACCGGGAAATATCTCCTAGTGCTTCCACTGGGCCATGGTAGCTTGCTACTGCTCCGGAACACTTAGGCTGGCCGGCATGTGTCCTTCTTCATTCCTGTGTATGTCCCTTCGGGGAAATGTCACGCGTTGTTCCTTTAAGTCCTTGTAGCTTGCTACGACTTGGGTTCATACGTTGATGACCGACACGTTCGTTGCTGGGTCATGTATGCCTGTCCCTGTAAGTTAGTGCCACTTTGGATTCACGACTAGTCATGTCGGCCCGGGTTCTCTGTCATATGGATGCTAGCGACACTATCATATATGTGAGCCAAAAGGCGCAAACGGTCCCGGGCCAAGCAAAACCCCTTTGTTCATTCCGATACAATCCCACTCTCTCGCTTCTGCTCTCTTTTACTGCATTAGGACAACAACGCTTCAACTGTTACATGTTGCGGTAGTTGAACCCCTTTCCTCTGCATGACCTGTCATTGCCACAGTAAATAGATAAAACCCACTAGCATGAGTAGGAGTTGTTTGAGCCCTGATGTCCCTACTCATTCATGCTTGTTGTCATGCCTGCTACTGCTTAGAGTTGAGTCAGGTCTGATTCATCGGGGATGAATTGCAATGTGGTGAACATGTCTTACTGTTGAGAGCTAGGTGTGTGAACATGATTTGGTAAAGGTAGCGGTGAGAGGCCATGCAGGAGTACATTGTGGGTTGTCTCATTGAAACCGTCCTCAGGAACTGAGTTCTGTGTTTGTGATCCATGAACAGTTACTACCACACATTGGGTTCCGGTAACTCGACCCCTCTCGGCTTATTAATCTCCTCGATCTCTGTCCAGGAGTTGCAACTAGTTTTTGGTGTTTGTAGGATATGTGTTGGGGGCCGTGCGTAGCGCTGACCCTAGGGGTGGGCTATGATGCGGTAGACACACGAGGCACGGTGTACCGGGACGCCCGTTTGGTGCCTCGGGAACCTGCTCTCATTGTTTGGGGCCGTGAGCGAAACCTCGGCCGGATCTCCTTGCGGATGTAAGCCGAATAGGCGATAAACCTAGACTAGAGACTTGTGTGGTTAGTCAGGTCATGGCCGACTCCCTCGCCAGGCTTCCGCTTGAAGGTTGCTGAGATACATGACGTGTACATGGTGGTAAGTGGCGAGAGCGTGTGTGAAGAAGTACACCCCTGCAGGGTTATAAATGATCTATTCGAATAGCCGCGTCCACGGTAAAGGACTTCTGGTTTGCCTATACAGTTCATAGACAAGTGAAAGTGGATACTCTAAAATGCACAAGATAAGCGTGAGGGCTATGGATGGCGTTCTCGTAGGGAGACGGGAGCGGATCCATAGTGGTGTATTGATTGGTGAATATGTGGACTCGTGTGCGCCACCCCAAATGAGTTACTTGCAGTCGTAGTTCAGGATAGCCACTGAGTCAAAGCTGGCTTGCTGCTGTTAAACTCCACCACCCCTTTGTTGATACTGATGCATATGTAGCTAGTTCTGATGTAAGTCTTGCTGGGTACATTTGTACTCACGTTTGCATAATTTATGTTTTTGCAGAGAGACTTCAGTCTCACTAGTAGTTCCGCGTGGACTTCGACATTTAGCTTGTTACCCCAGCTACGATCTTGTGCCCTTTGCAGGGTCTTGTAGATAGTCAAGCTTCTCAGCCTTTTCCATTTGTACTTGTCTGTACTCAGACAAGTTAAGTTTCCGCATGTGCTTATTGCTTGTATGACTTGAATGCTGGGTCATCAGACCCATGTTTGTAATATCTGGCTCCTCGAAGCCTAATGAATAAATACTTTGAGTCATAGAGTTTTGTTGTGATGCCATGTTGTATTTGCACATATGGAGCATATTGTGTATGTTATTGAAATGCTTGGTATGTGTGGGATCCGACAACCTAGTTGTTTATTCTTGGCAGCCTCTTTTACCAGGAAATGTCTCCTAGTGCTTCCACTGAGCCATGGTAGCTTGCTACTGCTCCGGAACACTTAGGCTGGCCGGCATGTGTCCTTCTTCGTTCCTGTGTCTGTCCCTTCGGGGAAATGTCACGCGTTTTTCCTTTAAGTCCTTTTAGCTTGCTACGACTTGGGTTCATACGTTGATGACCGACACGTTCGTTGCTGGGTCATGTATGCCTGTCCCTGTAAGTTAGTGCCACTTTGGATTCACGACTAGTCATGTCGGCCCGGGTTCTCTATCATATGGATGCTAGCGACACTATCATATACGTGAGCCAAAAGGCGCAAACGGTCCCGGGCCAGGTAAGGTGGCACCCATGAGAATACTGAGCGTGAGGCCGCAAAGTGATATGATGTGTTACATGCTAGATCGGTGTGACTTAGGATCAGGGTCCTGACAGCTTTGGTATCAGAGCCTGATTGCCTGTAGGATTACCAAGCCAAACTGGTCAAAGTTGAGTCTAGAAATGCTTTAGTTATATAAGGGAATTGATTGTGGATGGGAACGTAAGGCTCTTTTTACTCCTTTACCTTATGCCCTTCCGATTCGAGTCATCCTATCTTTCCTACGGGGTTAAGGAATTAGGCTTTCTCTTCTTTCTATCAGGATCACGTGTTACTAATCCATAGACTTATATGATTGATGGATTCACGTCTCAGTTCAGTTCCTACTGCTCCCGTATGTTGACCGTTGATCTCAGAACCTTGATATTGTGATGTTAAGTGGTTATGCCACCATTTTGCAGGATGTCTCAAATCTTTTCGAGCATTTACAACCGTTATGTTGTCCGAGTCATCCCAGGTTTCTAAACAATCTGATGCATTTGCAAAATCTTTTCCCTCTGTTTCCGATGTCCTTTTGGGCCAGATTAACCACACTAATTGCTTAGTTGAGGTACTCCATTGCCTCGACATATATGTTGGAGCTATTATTATGACTCTAGGTATCTTAGAGAAGAACCACCTAGTAATCTAGCCATGTTTCGTGTTCCCAGTGTGATGATTATGGCGTTCATTCTCGAAAGCATACCGTGATGTTATTAGTTAGTAGGTATTCTTTCCTGGGTTCTTGAACCCAAGATTCGCTCTACTTACTTCTTGTTGATAGTGTTGCTCATTCCTTTAGGATATTAGTAACCTTTGTGATAGTCTTCGAGGTCCGTGGTATTATTGTTCTTCCAATACCATGAACTAATATGGCAGAAGTTCTTTTGAACCAAAATATCACAACCAGAGTGCTCTTGACGAGTACTCCATTGTACATTGTGAATCTGCCAGTCCTTCCTCTTCTTCATGGGTTATCTGAAAGAAATATGTTGAACTTGTTCGACATGCTAATCCATGTGTCCACAACTCAGAAAATCATATGTTCCTTTGAGTTGTTCTCTTTAGTTGTATTCTGACTTCTGTCTATCATTTGATAGTTAAGAGCATGTCATGCATTCATGTCATCGATGCCTATTATTCTCGTCGTCCGTCAAGCCGTTCTATTTCAGAATGACTAGGAGAAACAAACTCCAGTACCTCATCCATTTCTAGGATTGGGTCAAAGCAGTTGTAATCCGCACATCAAAATACCAATCCAGTTTTTGATCTGTTCTACTTTGGAGTGTTGCCCTCTTTATGTCAGGAATGTCATGAGAATTGCACAACCTCTTATGGATTCTTGTCGTAGTGATACTCCTCGCCATCATCATTCTTTCCTCGATCCCGTGTTGCCGCAACCAGAATGCCGACAAGTGAACTATGATGTGTGAAATCAATACTCCTCGAAAATCCGTTGCTTGGTAGTTAATGGACAATACTCTCATTCTTAGCGTGCTAGTTATTGAGTCATCATCCTAAGAATGATCGTGCTGCCTAGTCCATATTTCCTGGTGCACTCTTCGATCAATGAGTTAGGATTGTGTCAATCTCTCGCTCTTTCGATCATATCGGCTTGCCCCGAAAAGCAAGATTGTTCTCGATCTTAATAACATATCGGTGGTTCATGATTTTCCAAATATCTTCTCAGAAGTATTACCAGGTTGTTCCCTGACCGCTATGTTGAGTTTGTGATCAAGTTGGTTTTCTTATAAATCACCCCTTCTCCAAGAATCTGTGTTGGATACCCTGAACTAGTTGGTTAAGCTAGACAACAACTTGGAGAGTTGGAAGATAAAAGCTTGCCTGACTTAGTTCTTTACAAGGGATATCTTTTGTGTGTGTGTTGAAGAAAGATGATATCTTCATGAATTGATCCTCGTGATCAATTGTTGGATCTATTGTCTTGTCCAAACTTTGATTTGAGTGTGGGCTATCCTCAAATCAAATCAGAACCAACGATGTTTGTAATGTTGTCTTACTCGTGGTTGATCCCTCAAGCATACACCATTACATCTTTTGGTCTGACCAATGCTAACACCGTGCTCACTTAATTGTGGAATTTCATCTATATGGAAGCCTTGATGACTTGTTGTTGAGCCCATCAGCAGCATTCTATCTTCTCCATGATTCATGTTGAACATTAAGCTAGTGTTGGAAACTTTTGAAAGCATTTTCTTCATGCTAGGTCATGCAGTATTGTTTGATGAAAGAAGTGACTTCCTCTTATACATGTGCATATGGTGCAAGTTGCCGCCGGGAATTCGAGAAAGTTAGTTTTGCTTCCTCTGGAATCATCCCAAGTCAGTCATGTATGTGCGAGGTATTCTATAGTCTGATAGACTGATCATCTTCATTCCATATGTATTCCCTAGCACACTAAGCCACTGATTGACTTGTTCAAGGAAAAGAAGTTCTTAAGTGCTAATCCTTAAGGACCCAAAGGTACATGCGCAGGACTTTGCTCTCCGCAATGATGGTTCCTAGTCAGAACTCGATAGTGTTTCGTTGTAAGACTACTCTGTGGTCATGCTTGTCTTGGACAACGTGTTAACATGTATGTAGCAGA
The DNA here is from genome assembly GCF_018294505.1 of Triticum aestivum. Taxonomy (NCBI): domain Eukaryota; kingdom Viridiplantae; phylum Streptophyta; class Magnoliopsida; order Poales; family Poaceae; genus Triticum; species Triticum aestivum. The sequence continues at coordinate 117,887,359 of NC_057802.1, read as the reverse complement.
ACCAGCTCATATTTTGGAGCTTGCTATCGTAGTTCATTTCCCGAGAATCTCGCAACATCATCTCGTTGATTTCTGTTGCAAACTTTCTTTTCCAGACATGCTGTCTGAAATATCTCGTTCTCAACCAGATCTGAATCTCAGGTAGATATGATGGTTGGAACATTCCCAACATTTGCATTTTGTCCCCAGCTTGCACCGGCATTGTGCCAACTCCCCATGGGCTGCCCCTCTCAGTAATTTATGTTCAAGATCATCTTCAAAAGTGGTCCTACCATGGGTCCTGTCCATTTCTGATGATAAGCAAAAATCATCCATTGCGTTGTCTTTAACAAGGTAGTTCACATCTTCCATTCTAGTCGGAGTATGCCATTCTTCCGAACTCCTTCAAACGATCGATTGAGATTTGCCTTATGATGGTATAGCGAGTTTCAATGATCTTTGTATCAAAAGTAATTCTTTTGCCACTTCCAAAGGATAAATCTATGAGTCGCCTTCCCCCAAGGTGCCCCGATATGGAATTATAGCAATTCATCTTCTTGCTACTCTGAAACCATGCACCATCTTAGTGAAGCATGGAATTGTTGCCTACCAATCCGAACCTTCAGCATATGTTTCACTCCATCCCTCTGGATGTATGCTTCGTGTCTCAGCTCGAGAGATGTTTTAATTTCTCACTCCATGAGTTGATCCTGAGTTGTTCGATCTTCAAGAAGATCGATTCCGGTAGAGTTTCTTTCTGTCGTCGTATTGGGTGAAGATCTCAAAAGTAAAGATGTCAACATCAAGATGATGCAATGAATCAACATCTTTGAGAAGGGAAATTGGATCATGAAGATTGTGTTAGCTTTGTGTCTCCTCTGTCTTCTTACCCTACATCCTGAATCTCGGGACGAGATTCTTGTTTAGTGGGGGTGAGTTGTCACATCCCTAGATCTAGTATGCTCTGGGCAAGCTAGTCATGTGTTGCATCATGTTTAAATTGCATTTAAACTTGAAATGGGGATTGATCCAAACCATACCACCAAATGAATTCAAATAGGATCAAATAAAATCATTTTCAATGAACCCAAAATGCCTTCATAAATGTTCATCATTTTTGAATTGTTCTAGAACCTTTGCCAAAAATGGTGCACACTTCTCTAGGACACTCTGGATTTTTGAATTAAATCATAAGTATTTGAATTTGGACATTTAAATTCTATAAAATATTTGAAATGTCCAAATAATCGTGAAAGCATTTGAGGGCTGTTGGAAATAAGTTCACAAGTGCACACAATTATTTTCAGAATTTTACCAAATGGTTCGGTGTTTTTACTAAATCAAAACAAAACAGAATAAATAGAAAACAGAAAGAATTAAAAGAGAGAGACAGAAGAGAGAGGACTAGCCTGGCAGCCCAGCACTGTAGCAGCCCAGCCCAAAGGGGCAGCGCCGTCTTCTTCCCCTGCCAGAAGGAGAAGCAGCTGCGTGTTCGCAGCACACACAGCCGGCGCCACCTCCTCCATGCCTGCTTCCCCCTCCTCGAGCCTGCCCGAAGCGCCAGCGAGATGGCCTCGACCCCCTCTGTCATTCCCCTCTCCCTCTGTATTCTCTCTCCCTCTCCTTGCCTTCTCCTCGCCATGGCCGAGAGCCGCGCGAGCTCACCGCCGTGTACCTCGCGGCCAAAGCCTCCCCTATGCCCCGTGATGTGACCAGAAGCTTAGTCGCGACCTCCTCTTCCTCACCGTAGAGCCACGTAACCGGGGATGCCCTGCTTCGCCGTCACTGACGGCGTCTTCAACCTTCGTCCCCGTCGATCGCCGCCATCGATTCGCCACCGCCAGGACCTCCCCGAGCTCGCCGACCTTCCCTTCGACCTTGCTGTGAGCTCCTGCTCCCAATCCCCCTCTCCACGCGGGCGATTTCTCCCTCTAGCCCCACTGGCCACCGCGGCCGAAGCTCGCCGCCGCCATGCCTCATCGCCGCCGTGGGCTGAGCGCGAACCGCTCGCGCCCATGCACACAAACGTGCTCCTGGTGCCTCCAGGAGGCCAACGCAGCCACTATATGCCCCCCTAGTGCATCGCAGCCCCGTGCCCGCATGCCCCCGAACTCCGACCGCCGCACAGCTTGCTGCCGCCGCTGCCATAGGCCACCCCAGTTCCTCACGCTTACCTCCTTGGATGCGCGCGAAGCCCAGCAACCCATAGCTGCAAACCACGCCCGAAACCATCCCCTGTAGCCCATTCCCGTGGCGTTTCCGTCGTCCGTTTTGGTCACCGCTGGCCCAACTCCGGCGAAGTCGACATGGCCCCACCATTAGTCACTAATGACCCTGCTAATTAACCCCCTGACCCACTTACATATGGGCCCCACGATCTTAATTAACCTTAGTTTAGTTCCTGTTTAGTTTTAACTAATCATAGTGGCCCCACGTGTCAGCGTTGACCTTGCTGACGTGACCCTTGGCCGACCCCACCCGTCAGTGACCCAAGCTAGCAATGTGACACTGACCAGTGGGCCCCTTTGGTAAGGTTTGACCTGGGCTGGCGCCTCTGACCCGCTGACGCAGTAATGCCCTTTTCTGGATTTATTCTTATTCAGGAAATTCAAGAAAATAGTGCTAACTTCTAAAAATCAAAGAAATTAATCTGTAACTCCAAATGCAAAGATTTATATATGAGAAATGATTAGAAAAATCCAATCTATTCATCTATACAATTTTCATGCATGTTAGCACAACTTATGACTACTGTTTAGGGCAAATCAAATAAATGGCATATGAACTTTAACATATGGAGTTTGAATTTGAACCTAGGGTTCAAACCAACTTCGTTTAAATCATTGTTAGCTGCATTAGCTCTAACCACAGCATATTGCCATGCCACATTCATGCATCATATTGTTGCATTGCATTGATTGTGTTTCTTCTCTGTTGTCGGTATTTGTCCCCTCTCAGTAGACGTGGTTCCGACGATGAGATCGATGACACCAATGAAGAACTATACTATCTTCAGAAGTGCCAGGCAAGCAAAACCACTTTGTTCATTCCGATACAATCCCACTCTCTCGCTTCTGCTCTCTTTCACTACAGTAGGACAACAACGCTTCAACTGTTACATGCTAGGTATTTGAACCCCTTTCCTCTGCATGACCTGTCATTGCCACAGTAAATAGATGAAACCCACTAGCATGAGTTGGAGTTGTTTGAGCCCTGATGTGCCTACTCATTCATGCTTGTTGTCATGCCTGCTACTGCTTAGAGTTGAGTCAGGTCTGATTCACATGGGATGAATTGGAATGTGGTGAACATGTCTTACTGTTGAGAGCTAACTGTGTGAACATGATTTGGTAAAGGTAGCGGTGAGAGGCCATATGTATCTAGTTCTCATGTAAGTCTTGCTGGGTATATTTGTACTCACGTTTGCCTAATTTATGTTTTTGCAGAGAGACTTCAGTCTCACTAGTAGTTCCGCATGGACTTCGACATTTAGCTTGTTACCCCAGCTACGATCTTGTGCCCTCGGCAGGGTCTTGTAGATAGTCAAGCTTCTCAGCCTTTTCCATTTGTAGTTGTCTGTACTCAGACAAGTTAAGCTTCCGCATGTGCTTATTACTTGTATGACTTGAATGCTGGGTCATCAGACCCATGTTTGTAATAAATACTTTCAGTCGTAGAGTTTTGTTGTGATGCCATGTTGTATTTGCACATATCGACCATATTGTGTGTATGTTATTGAAATGCTTGGTATGTGTGGGATCCGACAACCTAGTTGTTTATTCTTGGTAGCCTCTTTTACCGGGAAATATCTCCTAGTGCTTCGACTGGGCCATGGTAGCTTGCTACTGCTCCGGAACACTTAGGCTGGCCGGCATGTGTCCTTCTTCATTCCTGTGTATGTCCCTTCGGGGAAATGTCACGCGTTGTTCCTTTAAGTCCTTGTAGCTTGCTACGACTTGGGTTCATACATTGATGACCGACACGTTCGTTGCTGGGTCATGTATGCCTCTCCCTGTAAGTTAGTGCCACTTTGGATTCACGACTAGTCATGTCGGCCCGGGTTCTCTGTCATATGGATGCTAGCGACACTATCATATACGTGAGCCAAAAGGCGCAAACGGTCCCGGGCCAGGTAAGGTGGCACCCGTGAGAATACCGTGCATGAGGCCGCAAAGTGATATGATGTGTTACATGCTAGATCGGTGTGACTTAGGATCGGGGTCCTAATAGTAGCATTATAAGATGACCTCTCACTAAGTTTCAAGGTACAAGTGTGCTCCCTGAGTACACATCGTTGCTACAGTTCGTCGTGCCGAGACACCACGTGATGATCGAGTGTGATAAGCTGTACGTTCACATACAATGGGTGCAAGCTAGTTTTGCACACGCAGAATACTCGGGTTAAACTTGACAATCCTAGCATATGCAGATATGGCCTCGGAACACTGAGACCGAAAGGTCGAGCGTGAATCATATAGTAGATATGATCAACATAGTGATGTTCACCATTGAAAACTTCTCCATCTCACGTGATGATCGGACATGGTTTAGTTGATATGGATCACGTAATCACTTAGATGATTAGAGGGATGTCTATCTATGTGGGAGTTCTTAAGTAATATGATTAATTGAACTTTAATTTATCATGAACTTAGTACCTGATAGTATTATGCATATCTATGTTGTTGTAGATCAATAGCTCGCGTATATCTCCCCTTTTTTATTTTTAATATGTTCCTAGAGAAAAATAAGTTGAAAGATGTTAGTAGCAATGATGCGGACTAGCTCCGTGATCTGAGGATTATCCTCATTGCCGCACAGAAGTATTATGTCCTTGATGCACTGCCAGTTGACGGACCTATTGCAGGAGCAGATGCAGACGTTATGAACGTTTGGCAAGCTCGGTATGATGACTACTTGATAGTTTAGTGCACCATGCTTTACGGATTAGAACCGGGACTTCAAAAACATTTTGAATGGCACAGAGCATATAAGATGTTCTAAGAGTTGAAATTGGTATTTCATACTCATGCCCGCGTCGAGAGGTATGAGACCTCTGACAGTACTTTGCCTACAAGATGGAGGAGAATAGCTCAAACAGTGAGCATGTGCTCAGATTTTTTGGGTACTACAATTGCTTGAATCAAGTGGGAGTTAATCTTCCAAATAAGATAGTAATTTACAAAGTTCTCTAGTCACTATCACCAAGTTACTAGAACTTAGTGATGAACTATAATATGCAAGGGATGACGAAAGTAATTCCCAAGCTCTTTGCGATGCTGAAATCGGCGAAGGTAGAAATCAAGAAATAGCATCAAGTGTTGATGGTTAACATGACCACTAGTTTCAAGAAAAGGGAAAGAAAGAGGAACTTCAAAGAAGAATAGCAAGCAAGTTGCTGCTCCCATGAAGAAGCCCAAAGCTAGACCCAAGCCTAGAACTAAGTGCTTCTACTACAAAGGAAATGGTCACTGGAAGTGGAACTGCCGTAGATGCTTGGCGGATAAGAAGGATGGCAAAGTGAAAAAAGTATATTTGATATACATGTTATTGATGTGTACTTTACTAGTATTTATAGCAACCCCTCAGTATTTAATACTGGTTTAGTTGCTAAGAATAGTAACTAAAAAGAGGAGTTGCAGAATGAACACAGACTAGTTATGGGCAAAGTGACGATGTGTGTTGGAAATGATTCCAAGGTTGATAAGATCACCATCGCACACTCACTCTACCTTCGAGATTAGTGTTGGACCAAAATAAATGTTATTTGGTGTTTGCGTTGAGCATGAATATGATTGGATCATGTTTATTGCAATACGGTTATTCATTCAAGTCAAAGAATAATTGTTGTTCTGTTTACATGAATAAAACCTTCTATGGCCATACACTTAATATAAATGGTTTATTGAATCTCGATCGTAATGATACACATATTCATAATATTGATGCCAAAAGATGCAAAGTTGATAATGATAGTGCAACATATTTGGGGCACTGCCGTTTAGGTCATATTGGTATAAAGTGCATGAAGAAACTCCATGCTGATGGGCTTTTGGAATCACTTGATTCTTGCGAACCATGCCTCATGGGCAAGATGACTAAGACTCCATTCTCTGGAACAATGGAGCGAGCAACAGACTTGTTGGAAATAATACATACTGATGTATGCAGTCCGATGAGTGTTGACGCTCGCGGCGGGTATCATTATTTTCTAACATTCACAGATGATTTGAGCAGATATGGGTATATCTTCTTGATGAAACATAAAGTCTGAAACATTTGAAAAGTTCAAATAATTTCAGAGTGAAGTGGAAAATCATCATAATAAGAAAATAAAGTTTCTACGATGTGATCGTGGAGGTGAATATTTGAGTTACGAGTTTGGTCTTCATTTGAAACAATGTGAAATAGTTTCGCAACTCACGCCACCTGAAACACCACAGCGTAATGGTGTGTCCGAACGTCATAACCGTACTTTATTAGATATGGTGCGATCTATGATGTCTCTTACTGACTTACCACTACTGTTTTGGGGTTATGCATTAGAGGCAGCTGCATTCACATTAAATAGGGCACCATCTAAATCCGTTGAGACAACACTATATGAACTGTGGTTTGGCGTGAAACCTAAGTTGTTGTTTCTTAAAGTTTGGGGTTGTGATGCTTATGTGAAAAAACTTCAACCTGATAAGCTTGAACCCAAATCGGAGAAGTGCATCTTCATAGGATACCAAAAAGAAACTGTTGGGTACACCTTCTATCACAGATCCGAAGGCAAGATCTTTGTTGCTAAGAAAGGATCCTTTCTAGAGAAGGAGTTTCTCTCGAAAGAAGTGAGTGGGAGGAAAAGTAGAACTTGATGAGGTAATTGTACCTTCTCCCGAATTGGAAAGTAGGTCATCACAGCAATGAGTTCCAGTGATTTCTACACCAATTAGTGAGGAAGTTAATGATGATGATCATGAAACTTCGGATCAAGTTACTATAGAACTTCATAGATCAACCAGAGCACGATCCGCACCAGAGTGGTACGGTAATCCTGTACTGGAAGTTATGTTACTAGACCATGATGAACTTACGAACTATGAGGAAGCAGTGATGAGCCCAGATTCCGCGAAATGGCTTGAGGCCACGAAATCTGAGATGGGATCCATGTATGAAAACAAAGTGTGGACTTTGATGGATTTGCCCGATGATCGGCAAACCATAGAAAATAAATGGATCTTCAAGATGAAGACGGATGCTGATAGTAGTGTTACTATCTACAAAGCTCGAATTGTCACAAAAAGGTTTTCGACAAGTTCAAGGTGTTGACTAAGATGAGATTTTCTCACTCGTACCGATGCTTAAGTCTGTCCGAATCATGTTAGCAATTGTCGCATTTTATGAAATCTGGCAAATGGATATCAAAAGTACATTCATTAATGTATTTGTTAAAGAAGAGTTGTATATGATGCAACCAGAAGGTTTTGTCAATCAAAAAGGTGCTAACAAAGTGTGCAAGCTCCAGCGATCCATTTATGGACTGGTGCAAGCATCTCGGAGTTGGAATATACGCTTTGATAGTGTGATCAAAGCATATAGTTTTATACAGACTTGCAGTGAAGCCTGTATTTACAATAAAGTGAGTGGGAGCACTACAACATTTGTGATAAATATATGTGAATGACATATTACTGATCGGGAATAATGTAGAATTTTCTGGAAAGCATAAAGGAGTGTTTGAAAGGATTTTTTCAAAGAAAGACCTCGGTGAAGCTGCTTACATAGTAAGCATCAAGATCTATAGAGATAGATCAAGACGCTTGATAAATTTTTTCAAATGAGTACATACCTTGACAAATTTTTGAAGTAGTTCAAATGGAACAGTCAACGGAGTTCTTGCCTGTGTTGCAAGGTGTGAAGTTGAGTAAAGACTCAAAACCCGACCACGATAGAAAATAGAAAGGGAATGAAAAGTCATTCCCTATGCCTCAGTCATAGGTTCTATAAAGTATGCTATGTTGTGTACCAGACCTATTGTGTACCTCACCATGTGTTTGGCCAGAGGGTACAATAGTGATTCAGGAGTGTATCACTAGGCAACGGTCAAAATTATCCTTAGTGGAATAAGGACATGTTTCTCGGTTATGGAGGTGATAAAAAGTTCATCGTAAAGAGTTACGCCGATGCAAGCTTTGACACTGATCCGGATGACTCTAAGTCTCAATCTGGATACATATTTAAAGTGGGAGCAATTAGCTAGAGTAGCTCCGTGCAGAGCATTGTAGACATAGAAATTTGCAAAATACATACGGCTCTGAATGTGACAGACCCATTGACTAAGCTTCTCTCACAAGCAAAACATCATCACACCTTAGTACTCTTTGGGTGTTAATCACATAGCGATGTGAACTAGATTATTGACTCTAGTAAAACCCTTTGGGTATTAGTCACATGGCGATGTGAACTAATCACATGGTGATGTGAACTATTGGTGTTAAATCACATGGCGATGTGAACTAGATTATTGACTCTAGTGCAAGTGGGAGACTGAAGGAAATATGCCCTAGAGGCAATAATGAAGTTTTATTTATATTTCCTTATATCATGATAAATGTTTATTATTCATGCTAGAATTGTATTAACAGGAAACTTAGTACATGTGTGAATACATAGACAAACAGAGTGATGCCTCTAATAGACTAGCTCGTTAATCAAAGATGGTTAAGTTCCCTAGCCATAGACATGTGTTGTCATTTGATGAACGGGATCACATCATTAGAGAGTGATGTGATGGACAAGACCCATCTATTAGCTTAGCATAATGATCGTTTAGTTTATTGCTATTGCTTTCTTCATGACTTATACATGTTCCTATGACTATGAGATTATGCACCTCCCGAATACCAGAGGAACACTTAGTGTGCTATCAAACATCACAACGTAACTGGGTGATTATAAAGATGCTCTACAGGTGTCTCTGATGGTGTTTGTTGAGTTGGCATAGATCGAGATTAGGATTTGTCACTCCGATTGTCAGAGAGGTATCTTTGGGCCCTCTCGGTAATGCACATCACTATAAGCCTTGCAAGCAATGTGACTAATGAGTTAGTTGCGGGATGATGCATTACGGAATGAGTAAAGAGACTTGCTGGTAACGAGATTGAACTAGGTATGATGATACCGACAATCAAATCTTGGGCAAGTAACAGACCGATGACAAAGGGAACAACGTATGTTGTTATATGGTTTGATCGATAAAGATCTTCGTAGAATATGTAGGAGCCAATATGAGCATCCAGGTTCCGCTATTGGTTATTGACCACAGATGTGTCTCGGTCATGTCTACATACTTTTCGAACCCGTAGGGTCCGCACGCTTAATGTTCGACGACGATTTGTATTATGAGTTATGTGATTTGATGACCGAAGTTTGTTCGGAGTCCTGGACGAGATCACAGACATGATGAGGAGTCTCGAAATGGTCAAGACGTAAAGATCGATATATTGGAAGGCTATATTCAGACATCGGAAAGTTTCTGAGTGTTCGGGTATTTTTCGGAGTACCGGAGAGTTACGGGAATTCGTCGGGGAAGTAGTGGGCCTTAATGGGCCATACGGGAATAGAGAAAGGGGCCTCAAGGGGTGGCCGTGCACCCCCCATGGCAAGTCCAAATTGGACTAGGGAGTGGGCGGCGCCCCCCTCTCTTTCCTTCTCCCTCTCCTACTCCTTCCCTCTCTCCCCTCTTGAAAAAGGAAGGGGACTCCAACTAGGATTGGGAATCCTAGTTGGACTCCCCCTACAGGCACGCCCCTTCTAGGCCGGCCTCCTCTTCCCCCATCCTTTATATACGTGGGCAGGGGGCACCCCAAAGGCACACAAGATTTTTCTTAACCGTGTGCGGTGCCCCCTTCCACAGTTACACACCTCAGTCATATCGTCGTAGTGCTTAGGCGAAGCCCTGCGTCAGTAACTTCATCATCACCATCACCACGCCGTCGTGCTGATGAAACTCTCCCTCGTGCTCAATTGGATCAAGACTTCAAGGGACGTCGCCGAGCTGAACGTGTGTAGATCGCGGAGGTGCCGTGCGTTCGGCACTTGGATCGGTTGGATCGCAAAGATGCTCGACTACATCAACCGCGTTACTAAACGCTTCCGCTTTCGGTCTACGAGGGTACGTGGACAAACTCTCCCCGCTAGTTGCTATGCTTCCCCTAGATAGATCTTGCGTGATCGTAGGATTTTTTTGAAATATTACGTTCCCCAACACGCTGACCTCGCTGTCTTCGTCCCTGCCATCGGAGTTGTCGCTAGTGTTGTATGCATCGTCGTCGTCCGCGCCGTCTTCTCCGACCACCACCACGGCCGCATCATCTTCAGGCGCGAACTCCGCGACCAGGGCGTCCATCACATGGTCGTCCATCACGTGGTCGTCCATCCAGGCCGACAAGTTGTCTCGGATAACCCTGGGCACGGGGGCTATGGCAGCATCAAAGTCAAAGTGGGGGTCGAGGTTCTGAAGGTGACTGAAGACGTGCGAGAATGCGCGGCCAAGGAGGCCCCAGCTCCTCTTCTCAACGAGCTCGCGAGCCCTCACGGCCCAGTCCTCCGGGCGCATCACGATTTCGGTGAATAAGCGGAGGTGGCTGGTATAGTCTTCCTCATGCGGGTGAGGGGCGCTCTCCTCGCAGATAGTGCTCAGAGCTCGGTTGGCCCTCACCTTGAGGTCCTGGAGCATAGAAGCGTGCTCACGCTGCAGCGTTCGCCGACGACATGCCTCGTCCGCGCTCTTCTTCGCGAGGGACGTGGCACGATCAATCTGTTGCTGGAGGGAGAGAAAGTCGGCGCGCGCGGAGGCCAGGTCAGCCTGGGCGGCGGTCTGCATTGCCACAATGGCCCTCTCACGTTGCTCCGCCTGATCCAGTTTCGTCCTAAGGGCGGTGATCCTGCCCTTAGCCTCAGCCTTCTGGAACACCGGTGCTAGGCGGTGCTTGTCGGCGAGATCTGCACGAGTCTTCGCCACCCTCCGGTCAACCTCCTCCTCGATCTTGGATTCACGCGCGGTGACGGCTTCCTCAGCCATGGTCACCTGGTGCTCCCTCGTCTCCAGCCGCTTGAGCTCGAGGCTGCGCTCCGAGGCCTCCAGTATCAGCGCCTCCTTGCGTTTCTGGATCTCCTCCTCTTTGGAAGGCGCTCCCCTCATTGACGCCAAGATGGCCGTGGGTGCCTCAATCCGCTGCTCAAGGGTAGTGTTCAAGGCCAGGAGTTCTCATTCGTGCTCCTCGGCAGCCTCACTGCGATGGTCGGCCGCCCTGGCCTCGTCCAAGGCCTGGGCGCAGGCCTCGCATGAGGCCACAAGGGATACCTCGTCCTTCGCATTGGCGCGCTCATGCTAAAGATGCCCAAGGTTGATGGCCACCTTCAACTGATGCCACTCGTCCGCTAGCCGAAGGTACTCCGTCTCAAACCGGGCATCGACATCGACAAGCTCTTCTCCAAGCCGGCTCAACGCACCCATCGCCTCCCGGAAGAGCTCGTGGCGTACGACACCACGCCCGCGCACGAGCTCCAGTGCGTCGCCAAGTCCACCCTTCACGTCGGGGGTCGTTGGGAAAGCTTGAGCTGGCCTGCCTGCCCTTGGCGGGGCTCTAGAGGATGTCGCCTTTCTTGCCACCCTCCGGGCCTCGGCGAAGGCGTCGGATGGCGTGGCCTCACTAACCGAAGATGAATACAGGGTTAGGATCGCCCAACCACCGGAGACGACCAACGGAGGAGCCCTCGGCACGCCTCTTGTACCCCAGGACGGACCGTGAAGGAGGCACGACAGGAACACAGGATCAAGGCCCCCCGTCGGCACGTCCGCTTCCAGGACAGGCCCCGCCCCACGCATGGTTGTCCGGCGGAGGGAGCTCGAGACAAGGGGCGAGCTGAGGACAGGTAGAGGCCGCTCCTCAGGAGATCTTGCTGCCGCACACGAAGGGACCCTGAAGGGACATTGTCAGGAAAGGATGCAACATGCAGAAATCACAAAGAAGAGTGCCTCTAAGTTCATGTGCAACTGGCCGAAGCCTGGGGCGCGGTAGTCAGCATCTGGGGCGGGCAGCGGAGCCCCAGGGGTGGCGACCACGGGAGCCCTGGGCTGCGTTAGCACTCCGGCCACCACCTCATGACTGCTTCCCCGAGCTAGAGGGGCGGCGACCTCGGGATCCTTGGATCGTGCGAAGTCTTCGATCGCCCCCTCAGGACGGCTCTCCCGACCCTCGGGGGCTGCCATCTCAGGAGCTCCGGGCTGCGGCCTTCGTCAGCAGCCGCCCCGACAGCACCCGGCTGCGCCCGCCCCCCAGCGTCCACCTCCGGGCGAGCGCCGCAGGGACGGCCGGCAGGGGGACCACAAGGAAGGGGTTCTCACGGGGCCCCTCAAGCCCAGCCGGGCGCAGCCCCCACTCGTCGAAGACGGGCATCTGCCTCATGAACCCCTCCGTGTTCGAGCAGCAGTACATGAGGTAGCCCTCCTTCGGAAGCATGGTTGGCGCAGGGTCGCCAGTCAGGAGCTCGAGCACCGTGCGCAGTGTCTCAGGAGGAAGTGCAGGTACCTGGAGCCTCATGGGGTCCCTGCTGCCGGTGAAGGTCCACATCCGTCGAGAATGGTGCTGGACGAACTCCTTCACCACCATGGGCGCCGTCACCCCAAGCTCCTTCAACCTGGCCAACCGACGCCAAACGTGGGCAAGCTGAGGGTCGACAAGCTTTGCGTGCCCCCATCCGGAGCTGGGTTCAGCTGGCGCCAGGGGGAGCAAGAGTAGGGAGTTGAGCACGCCGACATCCATGAACACCCATCGCTTCCGGAATCCATTTACGACTGGCGAGAGCTCGAAGTCGATCCCTGAGCCGGCCGTCACCGCCACAGCCTGGAAGGTCACGCACCCCGAGCACCGACGAGCGTCGGTTAGGTGAAGCGAAAAGAAATGGCGAAGCAAGGCCACGGAGGGAACAATACCCACCATGGCCTCACAGACGAAGGCGAAGACGGGGAGGAGGAGGATGGATTGGGGATCCAGGTGCAATGCATGGACTTGGTAATGCGAGATTATGTCGTTGAAGAAATCGGAAAAGAGGGGAATCAAGCCTGCCAAGAGGGCGTGGAGATGAATGGGGATCTGAGTGGCCGCCATGTCGACCATGGCACAAGAAGCAGTCCAAGCCACCGCCGCGTTCCACTCGTTGGAATTGGTGGCGAGCGCCGGACGGGTCTTGTCCAGCATCTCCTGGTTGACCACCAACGACTGCTCGACGGCGGGCTCGAAGGCCGGTGGAGATTCGGCCGGAGCATGGCTCTTCACTTTCTTCTTCTTTGCCAACCTCGGTGCCATGTCGACAGGGGAGAGCTGAGAAGGTGGAGGAGCCAAGGCAGCGCGTGACAAGCTATGAAGATGGAGCTGAACCGGTGGCGGCGACTGCCAAGCTCGGCGAATATCAAGGCTGCATGGGGAAGTGGGGGTGCCCACGTCCCATTGATCGCCACGGGTCAACCAAGGCAGTAGGCGGTTGGGGCCTGCGGCGCTCCGCACTTACCCTTTGGCTTCACCTCAAAGCCAAGTACGAGCGCGCCTTGGGCCTGGGGGCTACTGTCGGCGTCCTGGGAATGGGGGTACCCAGACTTGCCTGCCTGCAACCCATGACATGGCTCCGGCAACGGCCTGGTGTGGCCCAGCTTCAGCAACAACAATCCAAGACCCTCGTGAGGGGCCGAGCCTCGCGAGGCGGACGACACCAAGACCTCCCTGGGAGGCGGCCTCACCAGGCTGGCTATCGAGGAGCGGAGGTATCAAGGCAAGGTGCACCTCGCGAGGTTCACGTGACGTGAGCCGTCACGACCAAGGCCAGGCGGGCGCCAGCGGGCGCACCGTACCAGTTTCCTCTTTGGTGCTAAGGAGGCAAGCGCAGGCGCGGAGTCCCGAGGAATCAACCAAAGGTTTCCATATCGGTGCAACAAGAACAAGACCGCCAGGACGACAGGACGGAGGTCATCGCGGAGCCCACCACAGCGTCACGACCAGAGCCTTTTGTAGGCGAAGAATACTTTTGTCAAGATAGCTTGTACTAGCTGCCCCCCTTCAAATTTGGCCATTGTGGGATCCCTTCCCGCCTTACAATTGGGAAGAGGACCAAGGCCACTATATATAGGACTTAGCCACCACCATAGAGGGGGGATCAGATTCAGATCATCCTCTCACCCACCAGCTCATCGAGCTCAAGAACACCTCACCTCCCGAGGCTGTTCAACCACTGTACTAGTTCATCCTCAGCCCCTTGAGGCAATCCACCACAAAGCTGGAGTAGGGTATTACACCACAAGGTGGCCCGAACCAGGATAAACCACTGTGTCTCTTGTCCCTTGGGTTCGTTGAGCTAGGCCGTGGAATCATTGAGCAGGCAGACCGCGATGGGAGAGTTCTTTGCACGCACCCAAGTGTTCGAACATCTCAAGGGTCTGCGGAAACCCGAATCCGACAACTCTCTCTCGTGTTCTTGAGTTGGCATGATCTTGATGTATCGCGGGATTGTTAATATAGTTGGATCATATGGTGTTTTCTCCTCTCTATCTTGTTGTGATGAATATAGTTTTCCTTTCAAGATTTCGTTTTGTCGGATTGAATACTTTTATGGATTTGAGAACACTTTACGTATGTCTTGCTATGAATACCTGTGGTGACAATGGGGGATCATATTGATTCACTTGATATCTGTTTTTTCACTCAACTCGCGGATTCCCGAGGTGACATTGGGGTAATCTATGCATAGGGGTTGATGCACGTTCTCGTCTTTGTTTCTCAGGAGAAATCTTGGGCCACTCTTTGAGGTTCTTTGTGTTGGATTGAGTATTATAAATCTGAAATTATTTAATGCACATCGTATAATCAACTCACGGACACTCGCGGTGACATTGGAGTATCTAGGTGACATTAGAGTTGGTTGACGTGTATCATATGGTGTTATTTTAGTACGAACTCTTGGTTAGATCGATCGGAAAGAATAGCTTGGTGTTATTTTAGTACGAACTCTAGGATAGATTGATCGGAAAGAATATCTTTGAGGTGGTTTCGTACCCTACAAACAATTTCGTCTTATGTTCTCCGCTAGATAGGAACTTTGGAGTGATTCTTCATCGCACGTTGAGGGATGGTTATATGATCCAATTATATTAGCATTGTTGAGAGATTGCACTAGCGGAAGTACGAAACCTAGGCCTCTTTTTTAAGCATTGCAATACCATTTGTGCTCACTTTTGTTACTTGCTACCTTGCTGTTTTTATTGTTCCTATTACAAAAATCAATATATACCATCATTACTACGCTTGTATCACCATCTCTTCGCCGAACTAGTGCACCTATATAAATTACCATTGTATTTGGTGTGTTGTGGACACAAGAAACTTTTTATTATTTGGTTGCAGGGTTGTTTGAGAGAGACCATCTTCATCCTACGCCTCCCAAGGATTGATAAACCTTAGGTCATCCACTTGACGGAAATTTGCTACAGTCCTACAAAACTCTGCGCTTGGAAGCCCAACACGAGTCTACAAGAACAAGTTGTGTAGTAGACATCAGCCGCAATTCTGTCAAATATTTAATGGGCCTTTGACGGGCCGAAATGGAAGAACTCTTATGGCCGTGGTTGTAAATGGGTCAGATGCAAGTAGGCTGCAAATGGGCCGGCTCGCGTATTCTGGCTAGGCTGGCCTTTTTAACCTATATGGGCATCAGTTGGTCCGTGCCACGTGTCTGCGTATCATAGGCACGTCTCATCCATTGTATGGATGACATCTATCCGAACGCAGAGCAGACATGTGTTTCCTTTGGCCAATGAGAATTTTACACGTGGAAAATCACCATTGTTCGTGGCCGTTAACGGGTTATCGGATGCAAAACTGGACCCGAAAGCTTAACAGTGGCCCGTTAGGGTGGATACCACATGTCGGTCACCCTTGACGAAAACACTTCCATGACATGGCATTTGTCGTCATGGAAGTGGACACTTCCGTGATTATAATTTGAGTATTGTCGTGGAACACTTCTATGACAACACATGTATGACTATCTTGATTCTATCATAGAATTGTCATGGAAGTACATGCATGACAGAAAACATGCCCTAGTGTGACAAACACGTATCATCGAAAGTGGTTTTTTGTAGTGACCAGGGAGAAAATCTTGACCGACAAGCTCGAGAAGGAGAAGTAGCGGCTTAAGGGAGCAGAGAACTCCTTTAATGAGCTGAAGAAATGCTTGCAACTCTGGACCGGTCGCCTTGTGGATGCCACCGAGCAGCTCAGCATGCGCCTGACAGTTGGGGCATGCAAGATTGGGGCTTCACTGTCAACGACAAGGAGGCCGCAACCTTCAGACTAACTATCTTCTTTGAGAAGGTTGTCAATGCGCTGGAGAAGTGCCACCAAGATTGTGCTGCCCAAATCGCCACCGAGTCCCACCAGCTCTGCCGCGATGTCCTCTTCAAGGTGCTCATCAAGATTGTGCTCTGAAACCCTAGAATTGACACCTCCAAGGCCTTCAAGAGCTTGCCGAAGAGGATCTATACCAGAGCCACCAAGCAACTTGTCGCGCCATTCGCCGACAAGGTCAGCAAAATCCCTAGATGTGAAGGCTAGCCCAAAAACTAGCATCCCTCCGACGTCTTGTCGTGTGCGCAGTCCATGTAATATACAATTCATCTTAACTCAGAACTGTACTACACATTTGGTTTATATAATTGCTTTTGGATGAGTGTATGCTGCCTTCCTTGCGTAATTTTGCCTTTGTATTTTTTTATACCCTCCGCTTGCCGGAAACTTGCTGGTGCGCGCATTCTTGCCGCGAGCGCTTGAGGAACGAGTCCTTAGCAGCCTTCCGGAAGTGTCGTTGCCAGCAAGATCACACTTGATTGTCTGCAGGTACTTAAGTTACTGAGCAGGTTTCTCATACAAAGATGAAAATCATTCAAGGAAAAGTAGCAACTACAACAAAGAACTTGTTTCAAAGTTTTCAACTTAGCTTTTCTTGTTGTACTTCTTGTCGTAAATGATAACTTGAATGTCATTTTATGTTGTCCACACCGTCAGGCCTCCCGGGGGAAACTTTCACGTGAGGGACTCTTCTATCGTTTGAGAAAAGAAGGAAGAGAAAAGAGAAGGCTGGACACCTTGACGGTTCATTAGGCATTTTGTACAAGGCATAATGTAACACAACATCACATCCAAAATAAATATGTACTTTGGCAAAGAGTTGTGGAACACTTAGGTTTATTTCAACTATACATAGGATCTGCACCTAGATTTGTACAAAGGATTATATGCCTTGCCATCCAACTTGTACAAAAGTGGTTGCCGGGCATCCCGGCAACCGCGCCTCATGGGTAGAACTTGCGAACATGCTCAATATTCCATGAGTTCTGCCCTAGAGTGTCATCTTCGGATGCTAGATGGACTGGGCCAGGTCTAGTGACTTGTACTACTCGATAAGGGCCTCCCCACTTTGGTGTCAACTTGTTTGATCCCTTCCGGACTGGATCCGATGACGAACAAGCTCACCTTTCTCAAGGATCCGGGGTTGTACTTTCCGGCTGTGGTAGCGGCGCAAATCTTGCTGGTAGCATGCGGCAAGCACAGGAGCCCGAAGATGATCTTCCTTAAGGAGCGTGGCGTCATCTTGTCACAACTGCTCTTGCCCAGCTTCGTCATATGCGCGCACTCGAGGTGACATTTATGTGAGTTCTATGGGGAGCACCGCTCCTGCACCATAAACTAGGGAGAAGGGTGTCTCGCCGGTAGCTCGATTTGGTGTCATCCTAACTGACCAAAGAACTGCTGACAACTCATCAATCCAGTGCCTTCCGCACTTGTGTAGTTTGTCAAATGTTCTGGTTTTAAGACCGCACAACACTTCAGCATTTTCTCTTTCCACATGGCCATTGCCTCTCAGGTGTGCAACTAATCCAAAAACAAACTTTGTTGCCATGGTCTTGACAATACTGCATGAAGATGCGACTTGTGAACTGTGTGCCATTGTCAGTGATGATCCTGTTAGGCAGACCAAAACGACAAACTATTACTTTGAATAACTTGACGACTAACTATTTTGTCACCTTTCTCACCGGCTCTACCTTAGGCCACTTTGTGAACTTGTCGATGGCCACGCACAAGAACTCAAAGCCCCCAATAGCATGGGAAAGGGGCCCAATATGTCGAGCCCCCATACCGAGAAGGGCCAGGAGAGAGGGATGGTCTGAAGAGCTTGAGCTGGCTGATGTATTTGCTTGGTGTGATATTGGCATGCTTCGCATCTGGTCACCACCGTCACTGCGTATTGAAGGGTTGTCGGCCAAAAAAATCCCTGCCGGAATGCTTTGCCGAGAAGCGCACGGGACGCAATATGGGAATCGCATATTCCTTCGTGTATCTTTGCCAACAGCCTGTATCTAGACCCTTGTGATCGATAGCCGGACCCATGCTGACGGCCCCGAAATCCTGCCCCTCGCGCGGAACTAGTACCACCAATAGATAGGCCCGTCCCTTCCTGGGCAACCCTGAAAGTATCTTCTTGTACGGACTCAAACAAGAAAAACTACTCGCGGGACCCACTTATGATCTCTTTCTTTAGTTTTATGCTTTATTCCTTTCTTAGAAAAAGTAGCTTCCCTTATTAGTAGCGCTAGTATCTTTTCATAACGGTGACTTTTTTTGTCCATCTTCTCGGCAAATGCACTTCAATTTCACCCCATTCGGTCTCTTTCTGTGCAGAATGTTATCAACAAACAGATACATACTTGACTGTTGGGCTACTTTCCCAGCTTCTTCTTGCTCTTCGGGAAGTTCTCCCGTTTGAAGGAAGCGAACAATTTGTTGCGCCCATGCTGGAGCTTGCGGCTCGACAACAAAGACTAAAGGCATCTCTTCTGTTGCGGGAGCGCTTCTCTCGACGACAAGCACCTCGGTTCTTGCCAGAGCTTGCTGCTCACCGACAAGCTTTGTGTTGTTCCTGGCAACTTCCTTGCGAGCAGCTACGGGGAGATTTGCCAGAAATTACCCGCCAGTGTTCAACTTTCTTCTCTTTCTTTGCCTTGTTGATGGTGTAACTGATGGCCGATTCATATGGAGCGCAAAAGTGCCTGGTTCCAGAGGCAATCTCTTGGTGGAACGTTTGGACACGTCGTCGGCAATGCTGTTTTCGGCACGAGGAACATGCTCAGTTTGCAGACCGTCAAAGTGCTCTTCCAACTTCCTCACTTCATCCACATATACTTCCATTAACGGGCCCTGATAATCCTTGTTAACTTGTCTCCCAACCAACTGAGAATTGCCTCTGATGATTAACTTTCGGATGCCAAGGTCGACAGCAATCCGAAGAGCGACAAGTAAACCCCCATATTCAGCAGTGTTGTTTGTGGCCTTCTCCCCGGGAAAGTTCATTTGAATCACATACCTGATATGCTCTCCTTTGGGTGCGACAAGCAGCACACCAGAACCAACGTCTTTTAGCGAAAAAGAACCATCAAAGTACATGATCCATTCTTGATTTCTTTCTTTGTCGAGGAGAAAGGTCTGTTGAATCTCTTCATCTTGTGTTGGTGCCCATTCTGCAATGAACTCCACCAAGGCTCTGCTCTGAATCGTTGATGCGCTTTCAAACTTTAAATTAAAGCTTGACAATTCCAACGCCCACTCAACTATCCTACGGGCAGCATATGGATTTCTCAAAATGCATTGCAAAGTAAAGTTAGTGACGATGGTGATATGATGTGCTTGGAAGTAATGGCACAACTTCCTTGAGGCCATGAGAAAGCCAAAGAGCAACTTTTGCATGCTATAATACCTTGACCTAGCCCCCTGCAAAAGGGAACTAACAAAGTAAACTAGGCGCTGCACCATCTTCCTCTTTGGTAGAACTCGCTGATTTGCTTCATTTGACTGTGCTGAATTGGCCTTGTCGGCAGTAGACCTTGCCGGAGAAGATTCCGAGAAGTCACTTGATGGCTTTGCATCTGCTACACCTTTATAATCAGCTTATCTCTCTGCCACTAATGCATCACTCACCACTTGATTCGTTGCCACTAAGTATAGCAGGAATGGTTCTTGTCGCTTAGGCACAACTAGTGTTGGTGGAGAAGAGAGGTACTTCTACAAATCCTGCAGCACGACCTTTGCTTCTGGAGTCCATTTCATTGGACCTGCCTTTTTCAAAATTTTGAAAAAGGTAGGGCGCGCTCAGCAGATTTGGGGATGAACCTGCTTAATGAAGCAACACAGCCGACAAGACGCATCACATCCTTGACGCACATGGGTGCTTCTATCTTCTCAATGGCTTTGATCTTGTCAGAGTTGGCTTCAATTCCACGCTGAGATACAAAGAACTCGAGAAGCTTGCCGGATGGAACGCCAAACACACACTTCTCAGGATTCAACTTCAAGTTGGCTTTGCGCAGATTTGCAAATGTTTCTTCTAAATCTTGAATGAGTGTTTATTTGTCCTTGGTTTTGACCACTATATCATCCATATAGGCTTCCAAATTTCTGTGTAGCTGAGGCTCAAAACCAATCTGGACTTCGCTTGCAAATGTCGAACCAATCAATCTGAAAGGCATACGTATGAAACAGTATGTGCCACATGGAGTGATGAATGTGGTTTTCTCCTCATCTTCCTTGGCCATGAAGATCTGGTGATAACCAGATTAGGCGTCAAGAAAAGAGAGTAAATCGTAGCCGGCAGTGGAGTCCACAATCTGGTCGATGCGCGGCAAAGGAAAAGGGTCTTTTGGACAAGCTTTATTGATATATGTAAAGTCAATACAAAGCCTCCATTTTCCATTTGCTTTGCACACTACAACTAGATTTTCTAGCCATGTTGGATGTAGTACTCCCCTGACCAAACCTGTCGCTTCTAGTTTCTTTATCTCTTCGGCAATAAACTCTTGCCATTCCAAAGCTTGATTTTTGACCTTCTACTTGATAGGTCTCGCATGAGAGCAGACGGCAAGGTGGTGCTCAATCACCTCCCTAGAACACCGGGGGTGTGAGACACTGCCAAGCAAACATATCAACATTCGCCCACAGGAAGGTGACGAGTGCGCTTCCTATTTGTCATCAAGGGTGGCAATTATGGTGAAAGTTCCTCCTGTCATGTCCTCCTTTGCGGATACCTTCTTCGTTGGAGGTGCTGATGCTTTGGCTTTCTTGCTCTTGCCGACAGAGCTCTCTGGCACCTTCTCAATGGGTGTGCAACACTCCGATGATGTGCGCTTCCTGTAGTCCTTGTCATAGTTCTTGCCGACCTTCTTGTTCTTCCTCCCCCTTGGAGCTTTGTCGGCAAGAGCATTAGCCTTGGCGGCAGATGCTGCTACTGGCTCCTGGTAGAGCTTGGCGGTGCAAATGACCGCGTCTTTCTTGTCGGAGTGGATGGTGATGATGCTCATTGGCCCTAGAATCTTCAGGTTATTGTAGGCATAGTGGGACGCCGCCCGACGTGTAAGAGGGGTTGTCAATCCCTCCTTGGTAAAAAGATAGATTGGTTTGTATAAGTTTGGATGAATAGATCTCGGTAAAACGAAAAAAAATAAGTAAAGAAAAATTACAACAAGGTATTTTTGAGTTTTTGGAATAATAGATCTGAAAACAAATGCGGCAAAAAATAGATTGGGAGGCAAATATGATAAAAGTTAGACCCGGGGGCCGTAGATTTCACTAGTGGCTTCTCTCAAGAAATAGCACACGGTGGGTAAACAAATTACTGTTGGGAAATTGATAGAAGAACAAACAATTATGTCGATATCCAGGGCAATGATCAATATATAGGCATCACGTCCAAGATTAGAAGACCAAAACGATTCTGCATCTACTACTATTACTCCACACATCGACCGCTATCTAGCATGCATCTAGTGTATTAAGTTCATGGAGAACTGGAGTAATGCAATAAGAACGAAGACATGATGTCAACAGTGCATGATGTAGAAAAGATCTATTCACGTAGGAATAGCCTCCATGTTGTTATCCTTAATAGCAATGATACATGCGTGCCTTGCTGCCCCTTCTATCACTAGGAGAGGACACCACAAGATCGAACCCATAACAAAGCACCTCTTCCCATTGCAAGAAAAATCAATCTACTTGGCCTAACTAAACCAAAGATTCGGAGAACAAATACAAGGCTATAAATAATCATGCATATAAGGGTGTGTTTGGTTGCTGTCACCAGATAGAACATCACGGGTCCGACCCATTCCCACAGCCCACTCTCGCATTAGGTTAGTCGAAGGAACCAGAACCCACCCGTCCCAGGGAATGGAATATTTTCTCATTATGTGGAATGGAGGCATATCTCCAAATCGAGCAGACGA
This sequence comes from Triticum aestivum, assembly GCF_018294505.1. Classification (NCBI taxonomy): domain Eukaryota; kingdom Viridiplantae; phylum Streptophyta; class Magnoliopsida; order Poales; family Poaceae; genus Triticum; species Triticum aestivum. The sequence continues at coordinate 117,865,008 of NC_057802.1, read as the reverse complement.
CAAGGAATGAGCCCTCTTCCTCTCGCGCGTGCCTCTGCCCTATCCTCTCGCAACTCCCCTATCTCAGTGCCGCCACCCTCCCGCATCTCCCTCCCTCTCGATCTGTCACCTCCATTCCTCTCCGGCGCCGGCTTCACACTCCTCCCCTCACTACAAAAAAATACACTTCCGTGATGATACGTGTTTGTCACAGTAGGTCACGTTTTCTGTCATGCATGTACATCCATGACAAATTTATGACAGAATCAAGATCGTCATACCTGTGCTGTCGTAGAAGTGTTCCATGACATTACCAAAATTATCATCACAGAAGTGTCCACTTCCATGACGATAAATCGCGCGTCACATAAGTGCTTTCGTTAAGGGTGACCTACACGTGCATCCACCATAGCGGAACGCTGTTAAGCTATCGGGTCCGGTTTTGGAACCGATAACCCATTAACAGCCCCGACCAATGGGGATTTTCCACGTGTAAAATCATCATTGGCTGGAGGGAACATGTGTCTGCTCACCGTTGGGACAGATGTCATCCACTAATTGGACCCAAAGCGCCTATGATACGTCGACACGTGGCACGACCCCACAGAGGCCCATTCCTGTGAAAAGGCCGGCCCGTTTGACTTGGTCAAAAGGTGGCGGGCTGGCCCACGGCAAGCCTGTTAATGGCCTGTTCGCATATAGCTATTTACATCCCGCTAACCCATGGCCCGTTTACGGCCTATCCGGGTTAGGCCCAGTAGCGTCATCTGGGCCATCCAATATTCCAGCCCGTTTTAACTTCCGGCACATGTATGGCCCATGACGTCTTTCAGCCCATATGAGGCCCTTAGTAACCCTCGGCCCATTAACGGCCCATGGTAAAACTGGCCCGTAATGAACAGTGTATCACTTTATACCCATTAACAGCCCATTATACCGTTGGGCCGTTTCCAGCCCACGTTATCTTTCAGCCTTCTCAGGGCCCATTTATTCTTGGGATCATTTCCAGCATTCGCTTACTTTCGGCCCATTACTGTCATTTTCTGCTTGTGGGCCAAATTCAGCCCGTGGTTACAGTCGGCCCGTTTGTGGCCCGTTAATACGTTGGGCCATTTACATAGCGTCATCAAATACGGCCTATTAACGACGGCCCGTTATGGTCGGCCCATGAACGGACGATTTCAACTCTAACCCATTTATAGCCATAAAGTGGTCTGTTATTGGCCCATGTTTGGCCAACCGATCATACGGCCCGTAGAAGGCCCATTGATGATATGGCCCGTAGAAGGCCATTTTGTCTACGGCCCGTATAAGGCCCATTGTTTCTACGCCCCGTAGAAGGCCCATTGTTTCTACGGCCCTTAGAAGGCCCATTGTTTCTATGGCCCGTAGGAGGCCCATGTTAACTACAGTAAATATGTAGCCCATGGTTAATGTGGCCTAGTTTTAAAAAATAGGCTATTGCGGCCACTAGCAAACTGCGGAAAAAGAACTGCACTGACTACAAGAGAACAAATAAACAAGACAATAAGGAAATAAATAGGCAACCAACTTACGCTAGGCTATCACGGCTATTACACATATTACATCCTGGGAATCAAAGTTCGCCACCAGTGCAAATATAGGGAACAAAGCAGCATATAAACGCCGCAGCAAAACAAGTCCAGAACTGAAACCACTTCAGAAGAGCTCAAGAAACAATATCCTGGGTACCCATAATGCTGGCAAGATGCTTAGCAAGCTTATTAACTTTCTCTTGTTTGGCGCTTAAATCCTCCAGCACTTGCAGTTGCAGCAGAAAGTATGCATCTGAATTCTGCAGGGACTTCCTCAGTCCTTCGGCTTCCTGTTGCATAACATCTGATCAATGTCTTTCAACTTCAAGTTGAGACTCAAGAACCCGAACTGATTCAGGCAGCGAGTTCGGAGAGCTGGTGCCAGCAGTAGTAGCCAGTAACTCAAACACTACATCAAGGCAGGACTTTGGGGTTGTCTCAGTGTCTTCAATATAGTTTTTATCAGCTTTCTTGGAGACCAACAGGGACGTCTCACTATCTTGAACCTTATCTGCATTACTTCCTGTACCATTGCATAACGGGGTACTCTTCTCCAATATTTTATCCGCATTTTAAAAGAGAAACAAACAAACACATCACAGGTTTACAATGTAGTATATGAGACTCATTTTGGTAAACCAGTTCAGTAGTATGGTGGACAGGATAACAGCATGAAACAAACATATACCTATGTAGTATGGTCACTGTATGGTCTATATCATTCTAGTTTATGTTGCCAAATCAAGATAGATACAGTTCGAATCATATCTATTTAAGACAAAGCAGCTTAGACAGAATATAAGTGTGGGAAACTACACAGCAATAACAACACTTGTAAGGTGCATGGCATGAGAATATAACTGTTTATTCAATTGAAACTGAAATCAACATAGAGCAAGTTACAATAGCAAACATGTTAAAGAAACAGGTTTAAAACATACCTGTTGTGCCATTGGAGTTTCAATTGCATCCTTGAAAATTGAAATTAGTTGGTACGAGTTAATACAGTGATGCAAGAGTAAAGTAGTATGAACCGTAGCTACGGAACCTGACCTGAGAACAATTCTTCTTCTACTTTAAGCGTTGACTTGGGGTTCGGAGTGGTGGTCCTCGTGCTTTGGGCAGTGTAGTTGCCTTACTAACTACTCGAATTTGGGTGCTCTGTGGTGGAGACGGTGTTGTGTCAAAGGGAACTGGGTTACTATCTGCTGGGGTTGGGGTTAAAAGGGGTGTAGCTGGTTCTCTGTCCAACTGGGTAGGGGTACAATCTGCGTGAGTCTGGGTTATGTGTGGTGGGGCTGGTTCTTGGGCAATTACAACCGTGGTTCTATCTCCATCGACAAGTAGCACGATCTTTTCTGAAGACCGTGTTTTTACTCCCACAGATACTGGCATCACCCCCTCCAATTGAAATGGCTGATAAACAAGAAAAGTAATTGAATGTATAGACATTGTAAGATAGACAGGTGCAATGGATAGTAGGGAAGAAAACAGGGCATGAAATAATTCACATTTATGTTGTCTAACCAAACAGAATAGCAGGACATAATTTCATATATATGATGGCTAATTAAATAGGATAGCATGAAACAATTTCACATGTATGATGGCTAACTAAATAGGATAGAATGACATACTTCAAAATATGATGACTATGTAAACAGGATGACATGATATAACTATATGATGTGTCTAGTAAAGTGGTTGGCATGCCATAAATCACAAGCATGCCATCGATGGAAACATGATAGCATGATATAATTCACGGATAGAATGACATAATTCAAAATATGATGACTATGTGAATGGGATGAGATGATATAACTATATTATGTCTTTAGAAAATGGGTTGGCATGCCATAATTCAGATACATGCTGTCTATGTAAACATCATGGCAAGATATAATTCAAATATATGATTTATATACTAAGGAAGTGAGCAGAGGGCAATTGCATATATGATGTGTCAACTAAGGAGATGGCATGCAATATCGTGTATATGATGTAAAAACTAAGCATTGCAATACAACATATGCATGATATGAGTAATATAACCCTGCCAAGTTTGAGCATACACCTCAGGGGGATAATAGGACTGGTCATCTGCCTCTAAATCCTCCTCTGAAGAGCTATCTGTAACAAGAAAGATATCTGCTTCATGAGGTAGCATTGTCTGCTCTGAAGACCTTGTTTTCACTCCAGATTTCTCCATCGCCAATTCAAATGGCTAATGCACAGGAAGAGTAGTTGAATATACAAACATTGTCGATAAAAGCAATGAGAAATACAAAAAAGGACGGCATGATATAATTCACATATATGACGCTTGGCTAAACAACATGGCATTGCATAATTCACATATATAATGCCTTGCAACAAGATAGCATTGCATAATTCACATATATAATGTCTTGCAAAAGGATGACATTGCATAATTCACATATATGGTAATTAGACACTAAACAGGTGCCATTCACACAAAGCATGTCTAAACTAAGCAAATGACATAGCAATGCAACATACCATACGCACGATATGAGCATCATAACCCTGCCAAGTTAGAGCATGCACCTCAGGGGGGAATAGGACTGGTCATCTGTCTCTGAATCCTCCTCTGAGGAGCTATCTATAACCAGCAAGACATTCGCTTCGTCAGATAGCATTGTCTGCTCTGAAGACCTTGTTTCCACTCCAGATTTTTCCATGACCGTGTCGAATGGCTAATGCACAGGAAGAGTAATTGAATGTACTAAAATTGTTGACAAATTTAGCACGTAATAAAAAATGATGTCATGATATAATTCACATATAAGATGACTGGTTAACCAGGGCGGCATTGCAAAATTCACATATATGATGCCTGGCTAAACAAGATGGCTTTGCGTGATTCACATATACGATAAAGAAACTAAACAGATGGCATTGACACAAAGCATGTCTAAACTAAGCAGATGACATCTTTGATGTATACAGTAAGCAATGCAAGGCACCATATGCATGATATTACCAACATCAGCATGCCAAGTTAGAGCGAAGACCTCATGGGGTAAATAGGAGTGGTCTTCTGCTTCTGAATCCCCCTTAGAACAGTTATCTTCCTCTTGATTACGATCCAAAATGGGTGGAGGGGGGCTGCCTTTGCGCCCACCATGGAGCAACGTCTGCATGAAATTTTATTACCACGCAAGGCTCGTCTCTTTTGCTCTACATGTTCAGTTCCATTGTGTACAATAACTGACATGCATAGGAATAAAACATAGTGAGATTATGTAAGGAGTGCATGCACAAATCCAGAGTGATGGTAGCAAACTGTGGATAGACCCAAAACAAATGATAGCAGGAAGATAATAGCTTTAGTTAAAAAATACAGCTAGTGGCTCCTTTAATGTTTGTTTGCACCCAACATGAAACTCATAGTAGACACCCGAGATTAACCAGATACTAGAGAGATAATACTTTTTGCTGCCCCAATATGTACCCCACAACCATTTAAAAACTCAAGTTTCAGCATAAGTTTGGACCTGAGTCGGAGTCTAATAGGTGAACACGACGATAAAGTAGCATGTCATCATATTAAGCGATGCATAACATAAGCAGACACGGAAGAGTGCGACCTCTCTTGCGGACCCATGTAGTCCTCAAGGTCATCTGCTCAGTTGATGATGGTAATGCAATTGTCGTGGCTGCCGGCGGCGGGGAAGAAGATCTGTGGCGGCAAAAGACAGTCTGGATAGCGGATCCCTGCTGTGGTGAACCCTTCCGTTGTTGGAGCAGCTGAGCTGGGGTGGAACACAGCACCGCAGGAGCAGGACAAACCACACAAGGTTTTCTTTGACACATATCTGTAACAGAAGTAATTGTGTAAGGGCTTGTTTGAATTTGAGGATTCTAACAATGCAGGGATAGGAAATAGACAGGAATAGGATAGGAATGCACGTGCAAAAAAAGAATTTAAAAACACAGGATTTCTGCCAATCTGGGTGTTTGGTTCACAGTAATTCGAAGATCACATGATGCAAAGAAGCATGTTGAGATTAAGTGAAACCACAAGAAGTGTACAACCTCTTTGGCGAAGCCATGTCGATCTCAGCGTCATTGGGTTGGCCGGTGAGGATGCTCCGGCTGACTTGGCTGTCAGAGGAGGGGAAGAAGATCTTAGGCGTCTGGAGATGGAGCCAGAGGTACTGCTCCGCTGTGATGGAGGGTTTCGTCGTTGGAGCAGCTCCGGTGAATTGTACGATGCCGAGGTTGAAGCAGGAAAAGAGAGACAACGTTAACCTGAGTGGAATTCTAATAGCATCTCCAATAGATTACGTAAAATACATAACCACAAAGTGCTAGATGTATACATCAGCCGCTCATCTCTGAACTTAACTGTCGAAACTGAATTTAACTGTCGAAACTGAACTTAACTGTTGAAACTGAATTTTGCTGTCGAAACTGAATTTTACTGTCGAAACTGAACGCACTAGAGGTGAGGCTACAAGTGAGTCGACTGACTTTTTCATCTCTGGTCAGTCGATTTTGCAGCCGTTGGGTACGAAATCAAGGGCCTGCAGTCCATCTTCAACCTCTAACCCCTTGAGCCGCCAGCCACCACCGGCCAAACAGCAGGGCCCCCGCCACCCGCGGCCGGCGGTGCGCCGCCCCGCCCGCCCCGAAAACACTCCCCACCACCGGTCCGCCGCCGCCTCGGCCATCCCTGTAGGCCCCCCGTGCCGAGCTTTTTCTTCGGCGATCCCCACGCCACCACCCCACCACCGCCGGCGACCACCGCCCCCACCCTGAACCCTAAGATAGATAGTGGGGTACCTCTCCGGCAAGCCCCCTCCCCGCTGCGACTGGTTCTTCCTTAACTCCGAGCCCCCCCCTAAAAATCGATTGACCCAAAAGTCGATTCAGTCGACTGAAGTGTAGCTAAATCGGAGCAGCATCACAAGCAAGAGCAAGAGCGAGAGCAGCAGCGCGAGCAAGAGCAAGAGCGAGAGCAGCAGCGCGAGCAAGAGCAAGAGCGAGAGCAGCAGTGCAAGCAAGAGGAAGAGCGAGAGCAGACCAGGCAGGGGACCGAGAGCAAGAGCACATCTGCAGTGCGAGCAAGAGCTAAAGCAGCAGCAGCTCCTACTGATGTGGACGTCGCCGCCGAGGGAGCGACGCTGTGGAGGAAGTGGCCAGCGACACCGCCGTGGATGGAGCCACGCCATGTCAGGTCGGGACCGAGCGCCGGCAGCACCGTGAGATCGAATGAAGAAGAAAATGCGGCGATTAGTGTACAACCTCTTTGGTGGCGCCAATTAGGCCGCAGCTTCATCCGAGGAAACGGTGATGATGATGCTCATCCGGTGGTGCAGGTGAAGATGATAGTGTGGGAATGGAGGCGGCGCGAAAGATGAGGGGAACGTCGGGCAGCTCCTTCGAGGTGGAGGACGGGGTGGCTGAACCGGCGGGATGACCAGATCGACGACGGATCCTCATCCGGTACGGTGGATGAGGGACGTCGAGGTGTTGCTGTGGACGACGTCGTCGGGGAAGAGGCTCCGGCTGGGTGGCGGACGGAGGAGGGTGTGGGGCTTTGCGGGTTTTGCCAGCCTCGGTGTACGAATGGGTGCGCGGATGGGATGGGAGTGGGGAACCATGGCTTAGGGACGCGCTTGTCCGAAATGTGGGGTAAGTTGCGAAAGTACCCCCACCAATTTGAGGCGGTTCTTTCGGTTCAGGGGTATCACGGGCATTTCGCGTGTCGGGTGGGTGTTTTCGCGCGCGTTTTAATTTTGGAATAGCAAGGTGCGGGTTGAGATAGAGGGAGTTGTCGAAGCACAACGAGACAAAGATATATCTTAAATATTTCGGGCTAACAAGGCGCGGGTGGAAGAGGCGGGAGTTTCCCAGCATGATAGACAGAGACGCTAGCTTGAAATTTCGGCATAACAAGGCGCGGCTTGAAATTTCGGGAGAACAAGCTTAACATGTACAAAAAAAAGACAATTTAGACTAGTACGATATACTACGTACAATGTGTTTAACACGCACAACACACACACACACACCATTTAGACTAGTAAGGTACACGTGCATTGCACGCATGAGACTTGGCAACCAAATTATGAATAAATACCACATTATAGCATGTAAGCTTTGAGTCATATATGCATGATGTAGATGTTCATTTAATTCTTATAGTTCATTTCATTCAAAATCATCTAGTTTTTATAAGAAAGCTAATCTATTTTAAGATTAATGGAATTGTGTGTTGTAAGGCATAAAGTAAAAACAAATCATGTAGAAAAACATTGGGGCAATTATGATACGGATGATTCTAGAACAAAGAAGAAGTGCTTGTGTTTTGAGGTTTGTGCATTATTCTTAAGTTCAACCATAGAGCCTTCTAGATTGTATATGTGGCAAAATCTGGTGGAATCTAGATGATTTCCAATGGCCAGTAGTGCTCAAATTTGCCATCTTTGCACCATCGGATTGGCCTCATCCAACGACCATCTTTCAAAGTTAAAGTTATCTGCACACTATATAAACAATATAAAATATAATATATATATATATATATATATATATATATAGGGGTAGAGATATAGATATGTGATGCGAAAGCCACCCATCATCTCCAATTAGAATAGTGTGTCCATGCACGGATGCAATGTGGCCAAACGATGTCTGCCATTGGTATCTCAAATTCAAACCAATCTGACCTTTTTCAATGTGTATACATTGCAACATGCTCGTTTCCAAACCACACCGCGCAGATCTCCGTTATATTCATGCATGCATGGGTTTCAAACATCATGATTTCTTATTCATATATTTGAATTCAACTTTACATTGATTATGACCTCACCTAGTCTTTTACACCCACACATTGGTCTTCTCTTTATAATTGTACCACTAACTTTCTCTCGTGCATGCATGCACACACACTGCCAGTCGGCATTAACCATCGCACACATGCAATCTTTTTCTTCAGGTCGGTCTCCCATGAAGGCACACACACACACACATCCCCCTCTCCATCATATCGGGCATTCTTTATCTCTCACATGCATGCGCAACGATCGATGTTCCTCTATGTAGTGTGTGTGTGTGTGTGTATAGCCAGGTCTTTCATAGTTTTCCACATAAACGATCAATCTATATATCTAGTGAGGTCTCACCCTCTTTCCCATGTCCACATCGATCAATTTATACCTCTCTATATAGGATTACATATATAGCTAATACACCCACATTAATTATATATCCAACGCCCCCCTCTCATCATCCAGACGCGCGCACCATGGCGAAGACAGGGGGCAGCAAGGGCCCTGGCCCCCCTAACATCACTATATATCGAGGCTAATATGAATGTGATCATTAGACAATTGCTGGTAAAAATGGTTTAAGTTGATGAATTGGCCCTCCTCGTAAAGGATTAGGAATGCTTTGCCCCCTAGCTCATGGGATATTTTTCATGGCTCCGCCACTGCGCGCAACAGTGCATGTTCTCGCCCCCTCTCTCTAAATATCGATCTCGCAGTTGTGCACTCCTTCATAGTCTCCCTCCACTCGGCCCCTCGCACCATCTTCTAGCCCCCACCAGATTTTTCCACATGTACAATCTAGCAGACTCCATGGTTGAACTTAAGCATAATGCACAAATCTCAAAACAACAATGGTTCTCCTTTGTTCTAGAATCTTCCGTATCATAACTGCCCAAACTTTTTTTCTAGTTGAATTGCCATGATTTGTTTTTACTTTATGCTTTACAACGCACAATTCCATGAATCATAAAATAGATTAAGGGCTTCTTTGATTCAAAGGATTCTCAAAGGAATTTTTCCTATCTTGGTTGTTTGACTCGTAGGATTGTAAACCATAGGAATTTTTCCATATGATTCATTTGCACTAGATTTCATAGGAAACATCCCATCCACTCAAACCTCTTTGAAAGAATTCTGCGTTTTTTCTATGCACAATCAAACACTCGTACCATCCTGTAGGATGCAAGACGACATTCTACTCTAATCCCATGTTCTTCCTATTCCCGCGTTTTGGAAATCCTATGAATCAAAGAGGCCCTAGGTTTTTTATAAAAACTAATTGATTTTGAATGAGATGAACTATAAGAATTAAATGAAGGTCTACATCAGGCATATTTGAATCAAAGCTTACATGCTACAGTGTGGTATTTATTCGTAATTTGGTTGCAAAATCTGACGCGTGCAATGCACGTGTACCTTACTAGTACTTCGAGTATGTGCAAAACACAATGGCACGCTACACCGTGTCTCTCTTACAGTTCATGAAGCCACGTGGCACATGTGGAGGCATTGTCACGACATCCTTGTGTGGATTGATCACAGTGACGTGTTGCTGGTTCGAGAAGAATGTACTCGTTCTCCCTGAGCCGCACTCGCGGTACATGCACGAAGCGAAGATGTGCACGCACGCCATGCACGCACTCATTCCCTCGCACGCACACGCGGGTACACAGGCGGAGACAATTTTGTACCAAGATCCACCCCATGTGATAATTTGACGCGTGTAAAGTCCTTCACTTCATTGATGGTTAATTAATACAGCGCATGCAAACTGAGTGGACGCGAGGGTGGAAGAAAGACATTACTACTCTACTGCGCGCATGCGAGTAGTTAAATCAGGGGTTGCTAGTAGTACTTCCATTGGTCTCCTTCGTATTTTGTGCCAATTTTTGACAGTAACATAATATTTACGCATCTGAGCAGTGTAGTCTATTTGAAATTTATGTTCCACTAAACTCATCGGGAGCCGTTTCGGGCCTCGAAACCAAAAACCATCAATTAATCTTTACCTTGTTCCCATCACATTCGAAAGTACTGGTGCTACAATTAAGTGCAAGCCTTCTCACACCTACCAGTACGTACCAAACCTGAACGTGTTCCCACTATGCAGGTTTTAGTACTAGTGCTAGTACTTAGGTTATAAAAAGGGGAACTACCTAACCGAAAATTACTCTACCTTCCTCCTCATAAGTCCTCCTTCTTCGTCCATCCTTGCCATGGCCGGTGTGTAGAGCTCTAGGTCGAGAACTACTCGTAACAAGGGAGCGGCAACCAAGGCTGCGGAAAAAAAGAGAGGGCTCGCCTCCACGCAGAGACCTCGAAAGATCTCTCACGGGCAGGCGATGGCTCCCAGGAGCACCCTAGACGCGGAGGCGAACATGCCGAGCTGGCGGCGCTGGAGTCGTTATGCCTCGACGGCATGCCCGATCAACTTAATAAGCACGTCAATGAGGAGAAGGAGTTCATCCATGGCATGGTGGAGCTGCTGAAGGAGAGCCTCGACGACATGCCTGCTGAGCTCAATGAGCAGGGGGAGTTGACCGCCGGCTTGGTGATGCTGCTAAAGAAGAGCATTGCCTCGGAGAAGAAGGCGACCGGCGAAATCCTGCAACTTCAGGAGGACAAGGCGAAGCTCTGCCATGAGCTCGACCTGCTGAAGGAGGAGAACGCCGGCTGGAAGAAGCTGCATGAGAATAGTAGTTCCTCGATGAAGATGTTGCAGGCCCTCATCATGGAACAGAAGGAGGAGTTGGCGAAGCCACTACAAAAAAAAAAGAATCCGTGACATTTTGGCCCGAACAAAAATCTTTTCTGTCATACTTATGACACTTCTATGACGATCATTGTGACAAAACCCGGTATCATCATAGATGTGGTGGGGTCCTACTTCTATGACAAAAAATCATGACAGAAAATGGGCTTTTCGTCCTGGGCGGGCCTGAGACGCAGCTACATGACATTCTTTGGGCCGTCCATGACGGAAAAAACCATGGTAAAAGCGAGGGCGAGGAAAATATCGGGGTGTTCCCGGTTACGGTGAGTGGTCGGGGCCGAGCGATGCGCGTTTCTCACGTACACGCACGCACGTTGGTGCGAGGCGTTGGGCTCTAACTGAACCCGAGCGATTGCACTACAGGCTACGTGTTACGGAACCCGAGCGATCGATCGATGGCTGTTATCTGAACCCGATCGAGCGATTCTTTCGCTACTGCTGCTAACTGAATCCGATCGATGCTTCCTCTGGATGAACAGTGCGCGTTGCTGGGGGGATTTGGATGAACAGTTCCCAGAGGGGGTGGATGAACAGGACCCCATGGTGTTGCCTCTGGATGAACAGGACCCCGATCGATCGAGCCGGTTGGGGCTGGATGAACAGGACCCCGTGGAGGGTAGGACGAACAGGGCCACCCCGTGGAGGGCAGGATGAATAGTAGACGGTGGAGGGCTGGATGAACAGTAGCCCGTGGAGGGGTGGTTGAACAGGAGCCCGTGGAGAGGGCTGGTTGAACAGTAGCCGGTTTAGTAGCGCGCGGTGGAGGCTGGATGAACAAGAGCCCATGAATGAACAGTCGCAGGTGGAGGCTGGAGCAGGTCGACAGTGGATGAACAGTAGCCCGTGGAGGCTGGAGGGGGTCGACGGTGGAGATGAACAGTATCCCGCGGAGTCCCGTTTTGCGGTACGCCACACCCCTCCCGATGAACAGGAACCCCGTTTCAGCCGTAGCGCTCCAACACAAGTCCGTTTCCTCTGTTTTGCGGTACGCCACACCCCTCCCGATCAACAGGACCCCCGTTTCGACCGTAGGAGGTCCGTTTCCTCCGTTTTGCGGTACGCCAGACCCCTCCCGATGAACAGGATCCCGTTTCGAACGTGGCCGGTCGAACACAAGGCCGTTTCCTCCGTTCTACGGTACGCCAGGCCTCGTTTCCATCGGCTGTTCCGTCCAAGCCCTCCCGATGAACATGACGACGCATTCCGTTCCGACCCAGCCGGTTGGCTCCCCATGAACACGACGACGACGCTATTTCTCCGTTCTGACCCAGCCATGTACACGAGCCCTGGCTGTACGTATGCGCGAGTAGGCGTTCGAGACCCCGCCCGTATGTACGTACGTGGCCGTATCTACTTTCTTGCACCCTGGCCGCTGTACGTACGTGTACATGCTACGTGCGCGCCTCTACTACGACACGTGCGCGCCTCTACATCGACCAGTATGTACGTACACATTCGCGACCAGAATGACAATGCTACGCACGCTTCGACCAGGTGGGTCCCGACTATCACGCACTTCCTTGCGTGCGAAGATGTAGCTGGTGGGTCCCAGCAGTCACGGGGGCGAATCATTTTTTTTGCTCGGACGCACATCCTTGTGTGCGAAGATGTAGTTGGTTGGTCCCAGCAGTCAGGGGGAAATGTTTTTTTCGCGAAATACGGTGGCCCGTCCGGTGGGTCCTCGCTGTCAGGTGGAGGATTAATTATTTTGCGCGTAATAAGGAGGCACTTCCTGGCTGCGGCCGTGGACCCTGCTGTCAGCCTCTCCACGTACAGTCCACGTCCGATGGAAGCCATTCCTTGACCACGTTGACCACGCCACGCCGAGAGCACCAGGGCGGTGGACGACGGCGAGGCCTAGGAAGGGGACGACACAGAGCCGGGAAAGACATGGCAGTGGATGCCTACGCATAGAGGAGTACGAGGGTTCACTGGTTCGCTACGGTGTGAGGCTGTCGTCGCCGCAGAATAATATGGGGTGTGGGTGAGTAGAGGGATGGCCTGGCCAGCGGTGGCAATAGTAGGGGCCGGTGAGGCCTCCGCGGCAGCACAGCCGACCACGGGAGGCAGGAGCATGCGGCACGACCGGTGCTGCTTTGGGCAGCTGGAGCAACAAGACCAGAGGTTGAAGAAGCACTACGGTCGTTGGATGGACATCGTACGGTCACTAGAGCTAGAATCGTTCATATTGACTAAGTTGACAAAGCACTCCGTCCCCGTCAACTTAGTAGGCCCACAAGTCAGCCTCCCACCAAGGTGGGTCCCAACTAGCAGGGGGGTATTCATTTTTTTGTGCGTAATAAGGAGGCACTTCCTTGCGTGCGAAGATATAGCTGGTGGGTCTGACCTGTCAGCGGTGGGAACGTTTTTTTCGCGAAATACAGAGGCCCTTCCGGTGGGTCCCAGCTGTCAGGTGGAGGAATCATTATTTTGCGCGTAATAAGGAGGCATTTCCTTGCGTGCGGCCGTGTACCCAGCTGTCAGCCTCTCCACGCACAGTCTACTTCCGATGGTGTCGTTCGTTGACCACGTTGACCACTCCGCGCCGAGCGCATCCAAGGTGGTGGACGACGGCGAGGCCCTGGACAGCAACGAGCCGGAGATGGGAAGACGCGGGAGTAGAGTCACAGACGGAGAGGTGTACAAGGGTTAACTGGTTCTGGTGCGGTGTGGTTCGGCAGTCGGTAGAGAAGAACAGGAGGTGTGGAGGGGTGGAGGGATGGCCTGGCCAACGGTGGAGTAGCACTTCACAGCGAAGCATGCTAAGCAGAGCTGCTAGCAGCAGGAGGCGGAAGCAGGTGGTCCCGGCAGCGCTGGAGGAAGAAGACAAGAGATTGAAGATGGATGCTGGTCGTTGGATGTAAATCCAACGGCTAACGATGTCAGAATCATTTGTTGACTAAGTTGACAACGACTTGCATTGGCTTCGGCCTATTGGCCCACATTTCAGCCTCCAAAAATGTGGCACGTATTCAACCCATTTTTTCAGAATTTTCAGTCTTTTTTTGCGGGGTATAATTTACAGTCCATTTGATATCTTTTTTTTGAATTACAGTCCATTAGCTGGGTTGGGTGAACAAATAATGTGGCATCCATGCGGCCCATTTATGTTTTTCCTAAAAAATTATAGCCATTTGGACTTTCTCGAAATACACGATTTTGTTGGGCTGATTCTAATTATAATGTTGGGGTGGGTGCAGCAATGTTATCAAAAAATAAACAGGGGCTGAGCATTTTGTTATATATATATATAAATAATAAGTGATTTATTATTACATTGGTCCTTAAATATTATCAAGCTTTTGTACACAATCACAAGGATTTTCGTTGCCTAAAAAATCCAGGATTTTATTGTTAAGAAATTATTTTTATAAGTTAACAAGATGTGGGATATTGTTTTCTTACATATGTAAGTATCTGTTAAATATATGATGACAATAACAATAATATATAATAACATATAAAATAATTTAAATATATATAATATAGTTAGAAGGGAAACATAAGTTGGACCAGCGTTCCTATTCTTATATAGAAAAATAGAACAGACCTCCGCGTTTTCTTCAAAAAAAAATACATAAATTGGGCTGCCGATGTTTCAGGAAAAATAAAACCTCGGATGGGAGGTCCATAGGCCAGTCGATACATGACGGCCATCAAGAAAATACAAATGGCCTTATGGACCTCCCATCCGAGGTCGTGGGCTGCGCATGTTAAAAAAGAAAGCCTAGACGGGGCAGCCCAAAACCCAGCTGATACTTGCTGCCCCAGTGATAATAAATGATACCTGCCAGCTCCCCGGCTTCGTTGTGAATTTATCTCCTATAGTAACTACGTTGAAGCACCTAAAAAAATGTAACTATGTTGACAAACCCGTGGGCCCCAACGTCAGTATAGCATTAGGAGGAAGTATTTTTTTGATGAGGCACTTGTTTGCGTACGGCCATAGACCTGGTGGGTCCCCATTATCCGCCTCTCCACATACAGTCCTCTCCAGAATCCTCTCGTCAGTTCCAGTTTCGACCATGAATAAAACTTCCAGCATGATGTTAACACTGTTTGAAAAGGTCGTATTAATATAAATGCTCTGCCTCTGAAAGTTGAAGTTTCTTATCTAAAATTGAACATGGAGTTTCTTATCTGAAAGTGAAACTTGCAGTTTCTTCTCTGAGAATCACATTGTCTGCACTTTTATACTCCTATGAAACTACATTTTTTTAAGTGCTAAAAATAGATCTCTAGAATTCATAAAATACTTCATATGCTCAATACTGCAAATCTGAAATTCAAGAGACATTCATATCTGAAAGTACTCCCAAAATACACAACACAAAACACAATTCACAACCTGGAAATACTAACAACCCAAAGCTCCTCCTGACAACTCACAACCTG